>NW_008481855.1:245941-288278 GCF_000524495.1 Plasmodium inui San Antonio 1 | reverse complement strand
TTACTCTTTCGATTTATGGCGGAAACGAAAACACAGGGGCCAGTGAACGTCTTCGCATGTAAACATGTAAGCATGCAAGCCGTCAATCAGGAGCGCCCCGTAAACAAGAGAACACTTAATGGAGTAATAAACGCATGGGCACGCAAAGGCGTTAAGGAGTGAGCACGTACGGTGTTTACGCGGGAACGCAGGCGATTTTTTCCTGAGTAGCAGAAATTGAAAAAATCATTAAACCGAAATGGAAGGAAACAAACAAAAATAAAATAAAAAATAAAAAAACACAATAAAACAGCAATTCACATGCCAATGTACGTTCTTGTCTATTAATGAATGTAATTGTACATATCATTAAAAGTGAACTCTTAAAGAAAATCTGTGGCTTGATATAAACTTTATAAGACATGGCATTGTATTAGGAACATTAAAAAAAAAAATAAAGTGCACAAATCGCAAAAATTGTGGAAATTGGCGAAGCTCGGCAAAGCTAAGCAAACTCTGCAACGTTAAACAAAATTACACAAAACGCCTCCAGGGGAAATCATCAAAAAGGTAAAGAAAAGAAAAAAAAAAACGGTAACAATTAGGCAATAAAATGCATAAAGTGCGAAGAGTACATATTCTTGCATTCGATCATCGCGCTTAATTTTTGTATGGCATGAGGGGTAAAGCCCACTTTCACCACAGGGACTATACATATGCATCGCTACAGAAAGCGTTTAAAATGGTTAAGCTCTTGGGGTAAGCATCTCCACACGTATAGGCACATGTAGGCGTATATACATTTATAGGTATTCCCATTAACTCCTTTTCCAATTGGTCACCACCAGATGGCCATATGAAAAAGGTAAAAATAAAAAAACGAATTAAGAAAAAAAAAAAAATCTGACAATTCAACATGCCTCATCACAATGTTACATACGCACAGTATGCACATAGGTAGCAAAAATGAGTAAATGATAAAAATCGTGGGGCACTATTAACATATGTAAATGTGGGACGACAATTTTGTAGAAAAACTGTGACCAACTTTTTAGAGCAAGAAGAAAAAAAAAAAAAAGCTTATATTTCTTATTAGCAATAAAACAGTTTAAAGGTTAAGCCGTTGACGCATACTTGTACACATAGGCCTTACGTATGCAGTGAGTAGCACGCATATTTATATTCATACGTACACGCGTGTAAACTTTTTTCCCGTTTCTCCTCTCGTTCCGTCCGCATACGATGTGTGCTACGCAGGAGAGAGTACCTACCCACGAAGGACTGCAAACGAGCGATGAGACCGACTTATACCCACGCTCTAAGGAACAACCCCCATTCAAAAAAATAAGATCAAAAATAAAATTAAAAAATAAACACCCAAAAAGTAAAGGAAAAAACGAAAAGGAAAAATAACGGACCCAGGATTTCCCTCTTTGCATCATGGACGAAACGCAAGTAATAATCCCACTGATTGTTTAAAAAAAAAAAGAAAGAGAGAAGGGGATTAATGAGGCCTCATTGGAAGGGGGAATGTTCTGCGCAAATGGAAGAGGCTACCAAGCAGATACATGCATTAACGCTACGCTAGATTGGGTTGATTCGTGCATGTGTCGCTTTATGTTCCTCTTTACGCACCACCTTACGTGCCGGCCTACGTGCCTGCATATGTATATACACTCACAAGTGCATAGAACCATTCCGCTGCGCACACGTGGTGCGCCCCGCTGTGCAGAGCGCCAGAATTGTGGACCTCTTTAATTTAAAGAAAAAGGACAATGACTATGTCGACAAGCAGGACCTAATAGTAATACTGAAATCGCTCGGGTACGTCAAAAAATAATTTTTCATCATATCGGTTGAGGGCTGTCTCAGTCATGTGCATAGGCAAAAGAACTCCCTATCCTTTCAGTTAAAATGTAACTTCGTTCAGTTGTACGTATGTCGAGAGGTTCTTATCGTCCGAACGAACGTTCCTAAGGAGTAGATCTCCCCTCTTGGGGCCATCTTTCGGAGAACACATGGCTGCACCGTGATAGGCACACCTTAGGCCCTGTGCTTCTAACGGTTTTACGCCCCCAAATGACCGTAAACAACCCGCAGGTTTAAAATATGCTACGAAATATTCGAAGACAGCAAAAACTGCTACAGCTTTGAGGAGCTGAGCGATTACGTGCTCAAATTTGAGAGCAACTACTACGCGAAGAAGAAGGTGGAAAAGTGCATTCGCTTCTTGAACCCACAGAGTATACATGCCACAGACGCCCCATGTGTGCACATGCACACATGCGTGTGTGTACGTAGGTAGTTACACAATATATATATGCATATTTTCTTATTTGTTTTCCCGTATTATTGCCCCTCCTCAATAGGCGAAACGATAAGCAAAAGTTCTCTAAAGACTCTCCTTTGTGAACATGGGAACAAGTTCACCGAAAACGAGTTTAAAAAGTTTTTAGTCGACCTTCCGGTAATTCCCACTTTGTCCAACCAATATTACAAAAAAATATCATTAAATGGGATGGTAATTTTTTTACATTCTTCCATGTTAACAAAATAGGTCGACGCGCAAGGAAACATAAGCCACGCCGATTTAGTACAAATGTAAGAAAAAGAGAACACAATAAGGAGGAAAGGGATGAAAATGCGTAGGAAAAAATCGGAGAGTATAACCATCAGCCTGCCCAGATAGCTCTCCCACCACCGCTCTGCTCCGCTTCACTAATTCTGCAGCTTATCCAACTATGTCGAGTACTGATGAAAGTTCCCAACGAGGAGCAACACCACCAAAGTGGGGAGCGAGTGATGATCAGGTAAATTTTTCCCCAAATGTGCACTTCACCCTTTCTCTATATCCATCACGAACGGACAAGCTTTTCATTATTATGCAAAATATCGATTAGCAACTTGAACGTGTCTTTTATTTCCTCCTCGTCTACGTTCTTCAAATACTCCGCTAGTTTTTCCACCTTCTGATTTTCTTTGTTCGAATAAAAATAAAAAAGTTTCAACAAATTTGTTGTGTCGACATCCATCAGATTATAGAGAAGCTTTACTTTCTCCCTGTCCAGGTTATTTATGTTAGTGTTTAAGTAGTTGTTTATCAGCGTGTCTAGCTCCAGCATGCCAACCTGCAGCAAGGGAGGGGTGCGAAAATAAGTTCATACATAGCGAGGCACATCTGTATACCTATGTTCATTAGCTACACACTTGTTCTATGTAGAGTCTCTGAGGGAATTCCCTACAGGAACAGAGTATACATCGTTAAGGGCACATTTGGGCCCGTGTAGGGGGGTCTACACATTCCCACCCCTATGCTATGTACACGCCGCGTTACACTCAATGCACATTTAAATAAGGTTTGTAATTATTCCCCTTTTTCACATTTTTCTTTCCACAGTTTGGCTCCTTTCCATTTTTGCACACAAAAGGGCCATTTTTTTTTTTGGCAAACTATATGCCTATTCCTCAACTGACACTTTTAAATTTCCATCGTAGCTTTTTCTTCAAATGGTTCATATCCTCCTCGTTGATGCTCTTCTGGATGGAGGAAAATTTCCTCAGAAGTCTCACAACAGGATTCATATGTGCTCGGGAAGGTTCTCCTACTTTCGCGTTGTTACTCTGTTACTCTGATTTGTCATCTTTGTTGTGCCTGCTTATATGTGGTAGATGATACAGAGCAGAGCATTCTTTATTCGTTTTTTTTTTTTCTTCTTCTTTTTTTCCCCCCCTCGCTGAAAGAAGCGCTTTTCTAAATGAACTTCACTCATATAGGGGTTCCTATAAAAATAATATTTCTCCTTTCCTCGCCACACTATGCAAACATATCTTTGCAAACTCACCTTAGTCGCGACGTCCTATGCCATTTTCAAGTGTGCGAAGAAAAAAAAAAAAAAAATATATCCATTTTAATCGCTCCATTGGAAAAATAAAACCTCAAACAAAAGCTGACTTTGAGGTGACAAGTCATGTAAACAAAGAGTTAACAAATTCAGAAAAAAATGGGGAGCTAGCATTTAAAGGGAAAAATCGAATGGGCTTACATGACATCTCCTCCAATGGGGACTCTAAGTTCACTTGCGGAACCGGGCGAACGGAATGTGTGAAGGGAGTCGAGAGCCGGTAACCAAAGGAGGAAAAGCAAAAGGTGCAGTTAATGACACATAATTTGACTGGCGAAAATTTCACCCTACGTCCGTATGCGGCATAGTACCCAGAGCAGTGCCTCCCATAGTTCGCATCGCAGCTTCCTCACTGCATACACCGTCGTGTGTAGCGTTGCATGTCCCCCCCCCCCTCTAGCTGGTAGCCTTGCCGCTTACCGACAAAAATGGGGAAGGGCGCTGTCCACCCAAATGGCTCGAACTTCTGCAGGGCGCTAAAGTACAACATCGTGGACAAGATGAGGACGATGGTGGAGACAAACCTCTACGACCGGCCCCGGTGGCTAGAATGGACAGAGAGAGCTCCCCCAATAGAAATACACAACATCAGCCTAAAGTCAAGGTACAACAATAACAAGTACATCGACTTGGTGAAATTTCTGCTAAAAAAATATCCTCATCTGCGATTCCAGGACTGTTATGTGGAGGGAAATAACAATGTGAAGGGCTACGACTTTTTCAGGAACGATCATATCATTACGCAGATGGCTACCCACCAGCTGTACTACATGAATAGAGGGTATGGGAAAAAGGAAGCCCTTGAAAAAGTGGAGGAGGAATTCTACAACAGAAGAATGGAACTGGAAAAAAAACAAAAAATAAACATGTGCCTGTCCATTGATAAAAAAATGAAGCCACTTTACACCAATGGTTATGCTTATCTGTATGAAAAAATGGCAGACAATGAGAAGGCTCATCTGGGTCTTATCCTCAAGAGGCTTCGAACTATGAGGGAAAAATTGGAGAAGGAGCATCGACAGGGTGGTGCCTACCTCCACACGGATAGTAGCAGCAGGAATGACTCAAATGAGAAAGACGCCAAAAAGGATTAATCAAATGGACGTAGCACTCTGGCACACCTCCCCCTGTGGAATTATCCTTTTCAAAATATTTGCACGGCGGAAAAGAAGCATTCCCTCCGACTACAGAAAATTAAGCGATGATCCCCGATAACTCAACAGATGTCCAAGAAGGGGACTATTTCCCCCCTCTTTTTTAGCGAATTCGAATGGGGCATTTTATAGAGAACGGCCCCAACGAATGCACGTTTGTTTTCTTCCCCTTGGAAGAAGGCAACATAGACCATCTCAAGAACATCGTGTGGACAAATTAGTTTGTTTCCTCCCCTTGAAGTGTTAATGAGCTTAAGCGGGAGGTGCCCTCCCTTGCACAAGTTCAGACACTTTTGTTGGTCCGCAAAGTGGAGAACGGAAAAAGGGGAAGGCCCAAACGGCATGGCGAGCTATGATTGTAGGCCCATAACTGCACCTTCTCCAGCGATCCGATTCGATCGGAGGACCTTGCGGGGGTGGCGCTTGTGATTGCACTAAATTTTGGATTAACTTTGTCGAATGGCAGATTGTCTTCCTTTTTTGTTATTTTTTTCGCGTTTTCTTTTCTCCCCCATCGTTCGCTTCTGTTTCCTTGCGCATCACCGCTTAAAGGTGAAGTAGACATCTTCATTCAGGTGGTCATACAACACACTGTTATGAACATGCTCCTGCGTGTAATCGGGCAGGTTTTCCAAATTCGAGCAGATGGAAGCCCCTATGAATTGGCGAAGGTTGGGGGATATCTTTGGAAAGAGAAAGTTGACTCTATTTTCCAAATCTTTGACGGATGTCTTTTTTTTCTCACTTAACGCGTGGAAAAGGGATTGAGCAATTTTCGAAACGATCCCCTTGATGTTACTGCATCCACCAACCAGCAGCACATTCTGGAAAGCGGAAAACTCAAACATGTGTAATTTAGACAGTATGGATGCGAACATAGAATTTATATTTTGCTCATAATTTTTAGTAAATAATATTTCGCACGCCATCCACCTAGTATCTGCTTCTATGATCATTTCGTAATTTTGAAATTCATACAAGACAATTTTGTTGCTGTACAATTTGGCTTCTTCATTTTTTAAATAAAAAAATTTCATCTTCATATTTTCTATTTCATCATCTGGCATGGTGTCTATAACCTTTAATATTTCCTCCAGTGGGTATAAATCGAGGTAATAATTAAGTAGTCCCTGCGAGGTGTTTGTTTCTCCTGTTTCTCCCTCCGTGCGTTTTTCTTCATGGCGAGTTGCCGTATAACCATCATCTGTGTTTTGTACATTGGTAAGGATATCCCCATCATAGGCTTGTACAAATGAAGGACTGGAAACTGCCCAATCGCTCTTGACTCTCCTCCTCCGAGCCCTTCTCACATACTGCTCCTTCAGTAACCTCTTAATTTCCATATTGATGTAAAACCCACCATTGTCTACATACGTATAATGGTGATATAATGGCATTCCATTCATTACGGGCAGCAGCCGACAGCTTAAGTAACCCAAGTCGATCACCACACATGTGTTGCAGTTGCACAAGAAAAGCGGCGACACTAAGTCGTTTATGTACGAGATAGAGGCGTATTCATAATTTTCGATCAAACTTTTGCAGAGGGAATATTTAATTATCGTTGGCATGAACATGTTCAAAAGGACGATTACTTTTTTTGCCTTGTTATTCGTTTTTATTAACTTGCGAAAAATGTGGAATGTGAACTCCTCGAAGAATTTGCACCACAGCTTCTCATCTTGGTGGAATTTGTACTCGTAGTGGTAGATCAGGCTCCCTTCGTGTTTGCTGCACCCCGTGAGGGGGAGGCGGTGGTCCTGGCGAACGCTGTTCAGATGTTGGTCCCGGTCAGTACTGCCCTGGTTTGGGTCCTGATTAACACCTTTCTTGTGTTGCTCCTGATTAGTACCTTTTTCGCGTTTGTCCCGGTTGGCGTCTTTCTCCTGTTGGTCCTGATTAGTACCTTTCTCCTGTTGGTCCTGATTAGTACCTTTCTCCTGTTGGTCCGGATTAGCACCTTCCTCGCGTTCGTCCGGATTAGCACCTTTCTTGCGTTCGTCCGGATTAGCACCTTTCTTGCGTTGGCCTGGGTTAGAGCCTTTCTCGCCTAGGATCGCGCTATCCTCGCTACCCCCTGCGCAGCCCCGCAAGGAAGTTCCTCCTCCCTCCGAAACAATTCCCACCACGTCGTATACCCCCTTCTTATTCTCAGAATAATTGTGGAAACTTTCATTGTACCGAAAAAAATCGGGAGTTCTGTAAACTGACAGGGGTTTGTGCAGTCCTGAAAATCCTAGATAGGTGTATTTTCGCCCTATAGAAAGATGGCAAGCAAAATGTGCATAGCTAACCGTAGGTGAAGCGTTGCTGTCGTGTCAGGATGCACCCTAACATGGATCTTAACACACGGCTCCATTCTGCACACAAAAAAAGGGGACTAAAGAAAAAAAAAAACACTCGTTGGGAGACACTCCACAGGTTTATACACGTAAGTTGTTCTCCCTTACCTATTTGCAGCACATAATACTTGTAGTCATTTTCGCTGTCATTTTTTTTAAACCTCCTTTCCATCTTTCGGAAATGTTTGCTTGATTGCGTGATTGCTTGACTGCTTGCGTGTGGGGGGCGGAGCGCCTTGTAATTTTGGTAGGCCCTGTTATGTGCCTATTACAAATCTAAAAACAGAACGCGGTGTGTATGTCTGTATGCTGGCTTGCGATGTTAACCTTTTCCTTTCTGTCGTTCCTTCCATATTTGTTTACTTCTTTTTTCTTTTTTTTTTCCGTACACCTCTGCTCTCGTGAGTGGGGGGCGAAAGGCACCAGGTCTATTTCCACACAATTGTCCTTACAATTAGGGGTGCACATGCACTTGCAATTTCGATTCGTAAATCCGCTAAAAATGTGCAACAACGAGTATGCTTAAAAAAGAAAAAAAAGAAAAAAAAACGAAAAGACTAATCGTTTCTTGCAAATCCAGGCGGGGAATATCATTCTCAATTTGCCTCCCCACCCTTCCGAAGGAATAGAATTTTTTTTTTCCCACTTTTTAACTAAAAATGCACTTTTTGGGTAGTTAAACACCCAGGGAGTGTAAACAATTTTGTTAACTCCTAACACATCGAAGTATACCAGTCGCTTATTGCGCTATTTCGCTGGAATCATTTATCCAATTTTTTTTTTTTTTGTACCTAAGCCTTTTGCGCAAAACCTATCACCTGATCCTTTCTTCTTGCCATCTTTTCCATGATATTCTCCCTTTAATTTTCCCCACATACTTTTTTACCTTCCAAATTGCACATGGCATTTTTTCCCATTAATTTTTAAAAGCACAAATTGGTTTTCTTCTCTTGGCATTTTCGACTTCTCTGTCAATTGCGTGACTTTTTTTTTTTTTTTTTTTTTTTTAACTTAATACATGCCCCAGCAGAATGTCAAAAGAGGGGACGTATAAACTGTCACAGTGAAATGGCAAATCAGGGGACGCATCCAGTGGCACAGCATGCGGCGCACCTAGCCGACGCAGCCAAACGCCCATTGCTTCCCTGGGCGTGAACTCTCCCCCGGTTTTTAAATGCGCGCGTTTCTGGCTGTTAAGACAGAGTCCTCATTGCACGTACACGCATCGTGTGCTGGCATGCATACGCATATGGTGACCTGCCTTTTTTGTTTAAATTGTCAAAGTTCTATGCTACCCCCTCCCGTTCCGTTATAACGGTTTTTATTTCAGCTCATTTGTCCTATAAATAGTTTCCCCTTCTTCTAGGCACGAAATCTTTGCCATTATAAGAGGCAAGATTTCATCCACGAGAAGGAATCTTCAACGGGGGGCGACATGTATCTGCACAAGACGTGCAAGTAGAACCCTACGTCCTTCCCCTCGTTCTACGGAATCCCCCACCGTGTCAAGCTGCAAGGAAATAAAAAGAAGGCACACAGGGAAGTGACCCTAAAATGGTGTACGCTATTATTATAAAAAATGGCGAGTCAAAGAAGAAAGTTAGTAAAAGCAAACAACCCATTTTGCGAGAAAAAAAAAAAATCGAAAAAAAGAAAAGTACCAGTCTATGCAAAAAAGGGGCCGCGAACTCCAGTTACTGTTACAAGAACAATCAGTATTCTATATTAAACTATTTTGACGTAAAAAAAAAAGAAAAAAAAAAAGACGAACCGGATAAAGAAGAAAGTACACCCAATAAAGATGTAGACACGTATATAGACAATTTTTATAGCATCGAAGAATGCAAAAACTACTCGAAACAGAACGGACACATTTTGACGTACATAAAATGGATATGTGAACAGAAAAAAAACGAAAAAGGAAATATAAAGGAGCACATTTTAAAATTACTAATATTGCTAAAAAAGGAAGATATCTATTTGAAAAGGTACTTCCGGAAGGTGTACAATTTTGAACAAAAAAGGAAACAAAAAGGAGATACAAGCAGAAAAACCCATTGTGAAGAAAAAATTTACGTTAATAATATTTACAATAGGAACCTTAAAAGGACCAAATTTTATTCCAGCATAGTGAATGGTGCTTTATATGAATACAAGCTGACCTACTGCAAGGAAAACAGCTTAATGACATTTCACCAT
The DNA here is from genome assembly GCF_000524495.1 of Plasmodium inui San Antonio 1. Classification (NCBI taxonomy): domain Eukaryota; phylum Apicomplexa; class Aconoidasida; order Haemosporida; family Plasmodiidae; genus Plasmodium; species Plasmodium inui. The sequence continues at coordinate 278,702 of NW_008481855.1, read as the reverse complement.
TACGATGGGATTAGGGAATCATTTAAGGTTTCCAGCGGTACCTTTTTTTACCTCATATCAGATGACAAGAGTGTGTTTCGGCCTAGTGCCCTTAACAATAAGGGGTCAGATGAGCAGGACAACCTACTTCCCCAGAAGAACAACTACGTCTACACGTTTGAGCAAAACTGCGAAAATAAGATAAGCGTCCAAATAATAGACGTTTTAAGCAAAACAAGGAAGATAGAATTCTCCCTCGGGTATACCGCCCTCCGAGTATTTTACTACAATGACCATTTGTTTTTTGTAAATTTGTTAAACTGTAGCAACGGACGGAAGTACTTCACGTACTCCATCTACAAGAACAACGTGAAGGAAAAAATTCGAGTGCTATACTTGTCCGCGGTTCACCCGTTCTACTCCAACACAGTCGTAGGCGAGAATGACTATCTCTTTTTCCGCAAGTGCAAATATTTTTACCCTGAGGAGAGGGTCTTTATGTGGACTGACCCATTGTGGCAGGGTTCGTCGCGCGCGTCCACGGTAGTATTCCCATCCGATTCCTCCACTTCTTCCACTCCATCCACTTCTGCCACTTCATCCGATGGCTGCTCCTCGGTTCGAGAACAGCCCAGCGAAACGCGGCTGAACCAAATCCCTAACATAAACATCATACACATCAACTCCAACGTGAACATCTGCATCGCGTTCGAAGAGAACACGGAGACGTACTTCTTCTTTTACATACTCTACACTGTGGTAAAGTACAACAAAAAATATCTGAAGGATTATTTGAAAGGGGAGAAAATGGACAAGTTTCTGCCTTTCCAGCACTTCCTTAGCATCGAAAAAAAGCAGTTCTACTACAAAAAACAAACATTCAGAAACATCAATTTTAACACAGAAGCTTACAAACCACAACTTGTGATCACCACCGGAGGAAATAAAAGCATCCAAAGTAGAATTAAATTGTGTGTCTATGATAATGCCAACAATTTGCTATTTCTTATCCCAATATATCACAAATATGTGAAGGATAAGATTAAGGTTGTCCCGAATGTTTTAAATTTCACCACGGTTAACATGACAAGGGAGTTTTCCACCCTTAAGTATTACCCCTACAACATGTGTGCCTTCCTCAACAACCAAATGAACATCACCCATTTGGAGTGCACCCCCAGGGAACGAAATTACGAGAACACGATTGTTAACATTTCTACTGGAGAAAACAGGATCCACTATTTTAAAAAGCTGCTAAAGCAAAAGAGGGACATACTAAAGTGTAGAGATGGCGTGATAGAGAAAAAGGATCCAAAAAGGAACACACAGTTAAATGGACTCATCCTAGATGTTAACAAAGTGAACCACTTCATTATCATCCTGAACAAAGACGGAATGCTCTACCTACTCTCCGACGATGTCTACCTCTCCAGCATATACCTGTACAACAGCACAGCGCAGGTATATAACTTACACAACTCAGATCTCTGTCATGTCAGTGTTGACACGGTCGACTATGACAACAACAAGAAAAAGCTCCGCTTGAAATCCTACAGAGTCCACATCGACATACTTCCGAATAACCCCACCCTCCGATTTGTCCTGTCCTTTTTCTACAACTATATATGCAAAAAGATTGCAACTCAGTTTTTTACCCTCTGCGTTTATGAGTGCAGGAGGGGGCAGCAGAACAAGGGCATTTTTCACTTTCTCAACATTGATATATACTTTTTGGGTTACCACGACTTGGGGTGCTCTCACCGGGGGGGGCCTTCCCCAAGCAGCGTCAAGGCAGAACAGGAAAACGAGAAAAGCGCAAACGGGTTAAGCGATCACGGGTTGAGCGAACACGGGCGAAGTGTAAACGTGTGCAGTGCCCATTTTCGGAGCGGACATACCCAGACACAGAAATGCCCCCCACACCCCAATCAACAGATTGGCGCCTCCCTAATTGCGAAGAACACCTGGGTAAGGAACCAAACAGAGAAGTACGAAATGTTCAACAGAAACTTCTTCCAAGTGGAGAATCTGCCCCACATAGAGTTCAGCCGATTTGTGTACCTCTTCATGCTTATCTGCGTAGATGACTTAAAAATGTACAGAAGAATGGAAAAATATTTGTACTTTAAAAAAGGGAAGAACCTCATACACACAGAGTACATCGAATCGAAATTTAACTGCTTCAGGTTTGGACAAGCGGAGGAAAGTTCAAACAGTGAAGAGGACCATGGATCTTCTTCTCATGGATCTTCTAATCCCTGTGACAGTGACGGTAATGTGGAGAAGATCACACATGTAAGGTTCCTCCCGCGTGGTGACAAAATGGATAAAGACGTGGAGCACCTCCCCCCTAACAGCGCCTCCAACAGTTACTACACCGTGATTAACAATTTTATTATCTACCTACACGACAAGTACAAGCATATTTACCGCAACAAGTATCTATTATTAGCCTATCTACACTCCTATTGTGACGAAATCAGCATGAGCGAGTTGGTGGAACAAGAAATCAAAGACGATATCGTATTTTTAATTCTTGTCCTGTCATACACGCTGAAACTGTACAATTTTATGTTTCACTACTTCAACAAGGTCAATTCATGGAGGAAAAGAGCTTTTCTCCCCTTTTATCAGCATGTATGTAGAAGATACTACAAGGAAGAATTGCTAAAACGGTGCACATATGATGTAACACATCAGGGGTTCCCCCTATCCCTGGGCAAAAGCGATAGATCTTCTCTCAAAATGGAGAAAAGGGGGGACTCCATTTGTGGAAAGACACACCGAATCCATTCCCCCTTTAGTAAAAACAGAGTGATAAAGTTACGACAAAGCGACCAATTTGAAAAGTACACATTTTTAAACAACTATTTAAAGGGAAAATTCACCAGACTGAGTAGGATACCAAATACATTGGAACTCCTCAGCCAAATTTCCAATTGCTGCCATGCGGAGGAGGGGCATAGCCACTTGAACCATTTTTTGAATGCTACCTTTTTTCTTCAACATAATGAGAGCCACACAAAGAAGCTGAAGCTCAAATATGAATATTACTTGAGGGAGGTGGAGCAACTTTTCAGTATAATCATGCGGAAGGAAGACAGGAGAAGGAGAAGAAGAAGGAGGAAAAGAAAGAAGAAGAATATTAAGGAAAGGAAGTATAGTCAAAGTAGAATGACCTGTATAGCCACGAGCGAGAGTCACGTAACAGACTGCTATGCGAACTTCCAGTCCTTCAAATCGTTCATCCTTCTTGACAATAAAATAAAATTCCTGTACTACTTCTCCCCCCTGTATTTTCCGCTAAAGAATTTGCTAATTGCCTCCCATTTGAGTCTACTCTATGGACAAAATTTGAAAAGAAAAATAATCAAGGATAACTTTCTCAGGAATGTTGTTAAAAACGAGTTGGACGTCATTTATGTGCCCTCCTTCCCCCTAAAAAATTTTATGGAAAGCGCAGTTGAGAAGGGGTCTCAAGGACGAAGAAACAGCTGTGTAAATAATTCTCCCCTTGGTGAAGTCACGAAAGGGGACGCTACATACGGAAGGCAGTCCACACACAGGACGCAAGCTAATCGTCGTAAAAGAAGAGTCATTCCATCTAAAGAGGGCAAAAACATACCTCATAATGGAAATTCCTTTGAGAGATCTCACAACAGTAGTGGCATGTCCAGCTGTTCGTTCTCACAACACGCGAAGGAGAAGCAGCAAAGCAGTGACCACCTCTACTTTTACCAAAAGAAAATTCAGTTCCACACGTCCAACATAAAACACTTCGATTCATTAAACATAGACGACATGAATCTTGTTAACATACTACTCAAGTGTGTCTTTTACGAAAATTTATATTCCCTGAACAGGTACTCCTATTTGTTGTATATCCACCTGCACAGTTCCAACAGTGCTAACCATCTATTTCGCAGTGGTTTGGGGGGAAGACATGGCCTCAGAGATGCGCTAAGGTGGGAGAGACACAAGGAAAGAGACGAAAGGGAGGAATCACAGAAATGCTCGAAGAGTGCACTCCTTCTACGTAAAGATCGCCTTCCCATTGAAATGATAAAACTCTTCGACTGCTACGAGACGTTCAAATTTAAGAATGCCAATTTCTACATCAGCATAAACAGGGAGGACCTCTACTTCAACAAATGCTTCGACTCCACAAATACAAGAGTGAAGAAAAATTTTTATCAAGTTTTAGACATTTTGAATAGGAGTTTCCAAAGCGCTGTTCTTATCGATGGTCCTTTACATAACTATGGCAAGCACGCATGCGGTAAGGAGAAACACGACTCGCGCAGTGAGGAAAAACGGAAGAGGGCACAGAGAGAGGACCAAGCGAACAACAGCTACGATAAAAGGAACCTAATTGTCCAGAAGAGCTACCTAAGCGAGTACAAAATATTGAAAGACTGCTGCTTTTTCTTCGATACATTTAAAATGGATCGAAATATCTCTTCGTGTTATTTTCCACACAACAAAGATCCCGTGCTCGTGTACCTGAATAATTTCCACAACTATTACTTCTCCAAATATTACAAGAAACGAAAGATACAGCTGTTGAAAGATAAGGAGGACGACGTCGAAGAGGAAGAACCGGAGGAAGGACGTGCACAAAATAGGGATCTAATCGATTTGATAGACCTGGAAAACTCCTCAGACAGTTTAGAAAGCGCATATATTCACAAACACAAGTACAACAGGAAGAATGTAAATCAACAGTTAAAAAAAATCATCAAACTGGTCAATTTAGACAAATTAGAAGAGAAGAAAATACTTATCGACACCAAAATTAACGGAAATATTGACAAGGTTTTAGATTTAATGCACCTTTATTATACCCTAGAAAAATTTTACAAAATGAAATATATCTGCATGTTTAATATTAGCGAAATTAACTTCTTCGACATTATCAACTCGATTCATTACAAGCCGGACATCAATTTTAACATAAAGTATGATTTGTATGTATATTTATTTGAGTACAGACAGAATCAAAGTCGCCTTAGCAATCTATCCATCCCGCCGACCGATAGCTTTTCCCTTAATGTACCATCTCGCGCCTATAGTAGGGATCCCGTGGATGGCTCCAATCGGCGCCCCAGCGCCACCTTTTACAACTATGCCAATTCGTTCAATGAAAATGGATTTCCTGTGAATGGTGAGCCGAGCAACGGGGAAAATCGCGGAGATGTGAATCTGACCAATCAAGCGACCGGGATGAATGGGAACAACGGGGTTAGTGGACCCCACCCCGTTGCTATCCACAGCGCCTCTAACCCTGTCGCTGAGTCCCCAAGGAACAACGCCCTCGGAAGGGGCCACCCAAATGGAGCGCCCAACGCCAGCATTCCCCGCAGGAACAGTAACGTCCTAATCAGAGACAACTCCGAAAATGACATTCAAAATGTCCACATGCGCAACGCTGCTTCGTATCACTACACACGATTTAATAACAACCAGAACAACATGAACAGAAACATTGGGAGCAACATGCGGTTTAATACTGACACCTTCAACGAACCATCCGAGGTCACAATGCTGAACAGAAGAATACGGGAATTTAATAGCTACTGGCACATGCGCACTAATGAATTAAGGACAAATCATAATTTAAATTACCGAAGCTTGCTTAACACTTCGAGGAGCATGCACCGTGAAGGCAGTAACTCGGGGAACCGCTTCAGTTACAATCAAAATAGGACTCCGGAAAGGAACACAGGGAATGTGATTTCTAGAAATTATGAGAACCGCTTAAATGTGCTACCTCTAAACAGTAGAGTTGGTAACTACAGGGATGTGGGTAGAGCCAACTCGTACAATGTAAGTCGGAATGTGCCGACCAGCATGGAGGAGAGCCCTCCCATCAGTAACTTCGAGAACAGCCCCGTGCATAGCCAGGGAATGAATGGCAACCCGGGGAGCAACCAGGGGAGTAACCAGAACGAGGGCGGCGGCCACGTGGGCCACAGCAATCACAGCGGCAACAATGACGATTACGGCGGCCACAACGGTCAAAATGACAGCTCCGTGCACCTTGCGAGGGAACGTTCCTTTTTTCCCTTCAGCGCCGCGCACAGCAACAACGCGAACCATAGAGATAAGCTGCACAATTTGAAATACTCTTTGAAAAAAAAAAAAAAAAAACACATCAACAGAATCAAACTAAACGTGAATAGCCTGTTGAATTCTCTGAACGTCCACATGAAGACAGACAAAATCGAGAAAATCTTCATCCTAAATAAAAAGCTTAAAGAGTTACAGGCTTGCAAAAATGTCTTACGCAATTTTAACACCGTGCCTATGAGGGAGCTAGCCAATAAAATAGGAGTTCCAGCATCTACACACACGGGAGACTTCTTCGATAACTTCCAATTTAACAATAGCACGTCGCAAAATGTGCTGACACATAGAGAGTCGCTCAGAAACAACGAAATGGATAATAACCAGGCTGGTGTTCCAAATGAAGTACAAGATTCGACTAGCTCCTCCTCATACCAGGAAAGTGATTACAATAGCGACTTTAATAAAACTTGGGAAGTACCCGAATGTGTGAATTCACCGAAAACTGTCATCTATGTGGCAGGTGACGGAGACAATGGGCGCCCGAATGAGGATCACCAACACGGTGGTGGAAGCGATGCTCCAGGAGACGATCCAGTTAGGCGAGCCAAGACGAACTCGAACAAGCTTTACACTGCCAGTTACAACCTCAATGGGAATGACTCCTCTAATGACGAGTTTTATTCGAGTAATTTTTTATACACGCCCAACAAACCTGCTAACGAGACGATGGGCCAGGAGAAAATGAACGACATTTCTTTCGATAACATAAATCGCAGATACAGTTGCAACAGGTCCATTAACGACACGGAGCCGAGGAGAGACAGCCAAATATCGTTTCTGTACTACGACAGAAGAAACAGCTTCATGTTGAATAGCCTGCCTAGGAGGGAAAGCAGTGCCTCGCTGCCGGTGCTCAACAGGGTCGACTCGAATTTAAATGGGGAAGCTGGCAGGCACAGCAGCGGTGGGGGAATAGACCGAGGTAACTATGGCGGTGGAGATGACCGCCGAGTCGAGGAAGAGGCTCGGAGCCGGCCGTCCATCAACTCCAGCAGGAGCGTACGAAACAGTGCAATGTCCAGTGTAATTCAGAGAGGAAGAAACCACCACGCGGACGACGCCATGTCCAGCTACAACAACACACCAATGGAGGAATACACCAACCTGTACGATGCAAACGATTTTAAAAATATAAAAAAATTAAATAAAAAAATTGATTACTATGATTTCACATTTGACAAGGCCAAGTGCATTAAATACAATAATTTCGTGAATGGCAAAATGAGAAACGCGTTCAAGTTGCAATGTTCTCTATGCCAAACGATTTTGTACAAAAAATATGACGACATGCAGAAGAAGAAAAACACCATCCTGGTAAACATTATAAACCATGAGAATTATTTGTTTAAATTTTTGAATAAGAATTATAAATATTGTGGGATGTACTTTCTTGCGGGATTAATATACGGGTTAGGATTATTACAATTTTTTAAGAGTTTAAAAATTTCTCTATTTTTACAGTACATTTTGAAGTACAAAAATAGGTGCCTCTACATTTGTTCCATTTTGGGCATATCTCTGTCGCTGATATCTTCGAAGAATCGCGAGTTGACGTCCATATGTATTAGTACTCTGTTCAAGGAATTATATGACGGCAAAAGGAAACTGAACTTGGACAGTTTACTTTTTCAATGTTTTAACGAACATGGGGACAGGGACGACAACTACAAATTTGTTTTTTATAAAAAAAAAAAAATTAACAAGACAGACAAGGTGGGTACAAAAATTGAGCACCTGAAAAAAGAGGGATGTGTGAAAAGGACAACAGAGTCTAGACACGCGTGCGCAGGGGACGACTCACACTATTTTAATCTTCTCTATGCACATGACAACGAATTATCCGATGAAGACACTTCAACCGTTCCGATGACCAGTGACGATGCGTCGTCCCTTTCGTGCAATACCCTTGATAGAAATATAGGCAGTGGGATAGGGAACCCCCTGGGTGGATCCACCAGCTATCAGCATCACCGCGAGGAGAACGCGGAGGAGGGCATTTACAACGTCACAGGAGGAAGCACCGATGTGAATTACTACCCTAATGGGGATTCCAATGCAGACCCGGGGATGCTAATTCGGGCGGACACTCCGCAGAACGGGGACGCGGGGGTTAAGGATGACGATCACGAGGGGAATGCAAAAGAGGACTATGATTGGGGTGGCAAGGAGGATTACGATGCGGATCCAAAACAGGACTACTCCGATAAGCCATACAAACTGAACCACGACGAGGCGTATCCCCTGCATTACGACCTTACGGGTGGACAGTTCGAGAGAATGGAACACCTCAATGAGGGAGTTGACCCCGCGGAGGAGGGTACACCGCATTACACGTATGGCCTGGGGAAAGGTGCCGACATGGATCCATTCAGTGATAAGTTCATCGAGGAGTGGGAGGAACGAAATGAATATATGCGCCAGTACATACGTGACCGAGCCGGTAAAGAGGACGACATAGAGGAGGAGCAGGAGGATCCAAACGATGACGAGGAACTAAGCATACAAGACGGCATACGAGGCTGCATAAGGGACGACAAAAATGACGGTCCAGATAATTGCAGTTTTGGGGATCTTCTCGATGGTGACCCGGAAAACCGATCAGATAACATAGACGAAGTGTACTCCCTTATGAACTCCCCCATGTGCAATTCCATTTTCTCCGAAAATTCTCAAGAGAAAAAGAAAACCAAAATGGAAGACCACAAATGGCAGAGAATGAAAAGAAGAAGTAGAAAGAAAAAAAAATCTTTAGACAACCTAGTCCTCAGTACGAACTTCCTTTGTCTAGGGTACCTTCACATGAATAGCAACAACAAATGTTTGACAAGATACATTTTTAAGCTATTACAGAAGAGCAATCTGAGCAAGTTAAATTTATTGTGCATTTTCTGGTCCATAGGAAGTATCAATTTTAAAAAAGGGAGCCTTTTCCAAACCATAATCATTTCTTTAATATATTTTATAAACGCAAATGTACCGTATAAAATGCACAAAAATGATTTCATAAAAACATTTTCCATGAAAAGTTTACATGCAGATGATATGTCCTACGACATAATGCACATTATCATCTCATCCGCCCTAGCAGCTTCATTATCCTTTTTCAAAAGCAACAATATTCACGCCTTTAATATGATTTTTATGCCCTCCATAATGGACCACATATACTATTTTAATCAGTACGAAATTATGGTAAAATCTTTTGCGCGGAATATGATCATCTTCGACTTTGTGGATTTATCTCATGAATACATCCTGTCCAACCTTCCTCCTTTCTTGAGGATTCTTCCTAACGATTGGAGTAGAAAGAGGAAGTATAGGCTACCCTATATGTACTTGATTAACAAAAATGGAAGATTCAAGGATAAAGAATTGGAGAGAAAATTCATCGTCCTAAATGGGCACCTAAATTTTGGCCACGATTTTGTGCGTAACGAGATGAACAGGATGTACGAGGGTGGTCGCTATTTTCGTCTAACCAAGAAGAGCTTTGTACATTGCTACATGGATAAGCTATCCCCGGGGGGCGCTCCCCTGAGGTATTATTTCCACGGCGGGGGTAGCGGAGATAGCGGCGTAGACGAAGGAACCGACGCCAGAAGCAATGACCGCGCCGACCGCCCAAGTGCATATAGCACAGATACAAGTAGCGACCAACATATCGACGTAGAGAAGCGCAATCACGAACACAATTTGCTAAAAGATTACACCTTCGTATACAACTGCGAAATGCTCAGGTACTACATCATCATGGGGGTGCTACAAGTCCTGAGCTTAAAATACCTTTCGACGCACCACGAGCATTTCAAGAAAATATGCTTCGAATATATCTCCTACTTTGAAAATATTAATAAAGGAATTTATGCCAAAAAGAAGTTGGAGAAACTGTACAAAAAGGTAAACTATTTGGTCCAAAAGATTAAGGATAAGATTACGAGGGAGAATCTTGTGCAGGATCTCCTTCCAGGTGTACAACAAGTTGTGCGCGAGACGAGCGGGAACAAGTCTCAGGGAAGTGTTCCCACAGCTGGGATGATACCTCAGATGGCAGGGGGAAGTTTAAGCGACAGAGAAACCGCAGTTAGGGTTAGCGACTCGATAAATGGGCAGCTATCTAGCGATGGTGGCGAAGATGATGATGATCACGATGGTCATCACGGTGGTCATCACGATGAGGATGGCCCCTATACGGACCCTCGCCATAGCTGCGGAGAAGACCAGCGGGCAGACCTGAACGACCAAATCAACAACCGTCTGCATGACCTCATTGCGGATCTGGAGTATGACAAGTGCTCCAGCGATTCTGAGGACGCAAAAACGAAGATCAGTTCATCGCAACCCCCAAAAAGGAACGAAACGGATGGAGGAAGGCAGAAAGAAGTGAAGAAAAGACAAAGCGCAGACTCGCTTAACATCATGGGGGCCACGTCCATCAGCAAAAAAAACTCAGTGTACTCTCAAATATACAAATTAATTTTAAAGTATGTTAAAAAGATAAAGAAAATTAAAAAGTACCTAAACAATTGGTACTCTCCTGTGGAGGACGAAAATTACATAACCAGTCGATTGTTAGGACAGAAGTATCAAAATGAGGAGAACCATTTGTACAAAATAAAGGAGGAAGATGTGAACGATATAGTGAATTTGATTTATCAGTGCCTTTCCCTGGTGTTTGTCGGAAGTTGCGACAAAACATTGAATAAGAAAATAAAAAACAAAATAAACAACCTGGTGAACATCAGAGATAAGAACACGAATAATTTGTACTACTACTACTTAGGGTATATAAATCTAGGGTGTGGAAAATATGTGTTAAAAAGGCACACAGATCTTTCCACCTGTACACTAACCTTAATTTTGTTTAGCTTCTTTCACATCTATGATTTGTCCTCCCATTTTATTATTCATCTGATTGAATTTATGTACGTTCTCCTAATTGACAAACGCTTTTTAAAAATTTACGATGTGACATCAAACCAATTTGTTAGCCTCCCCATCCAGTTAATTTACACGGAGAAGGTGAGCACCTACCATTTGAAGACAAATCGGGACAGTCACAAACAGGTGAGCAATAAAATCCAAAGAAACGTCCTTAACAGAAACTTCCATTTGCACAAAACGAATTACACAAGTCTTAACAGAAAGGTGATCCTCTCACCCAGTGCTATCCCACATTTGGACATCGTAAACATTTCCATAGTGAATAATGAATACTACCACTTGAGCTTTTCCTGCTTCGATGCGAAGAGGACGAAAAGATGCTTCTCGCCAGGCACCGTCGGGAGGGACCCCCAAACAGATGCACAAATATGCCAAGTGAAGAGTCGAACGTGCATTACACCTGGACACTCCTGCGACAAGAACAATATTGTGAGAAAAATAATCAAGCGGGGAATCCTCTTCGTTAAGAGGCGAGAATATAACAGCGTGTCGCTCGACTATAAGCACTTGTTCGTGGCGGAAACACTTCGCGGCCTTTGTGATGGAGGAGAAAAAATGGGTATGAAGGTCGTCCCCCCTGAGAAGTTCACCAGGAATAATAGCGACACATGTAGAGGCAGTTCCCATAGGGACACCACAATCCTTCGTGGAAGCAAGCAGCCAAATGGAAAACATATCTGTAGTAGTGCGCTCGGGTTGGAGGACCTTCACCCTATGAGCAAAGAGAACACCCTCGTGATGAACCAAAAAGGATCCCTCCTGGAGACGAGTGAAAAGAAGAACATTATTAGAAACACCCTGATGAGGCATAAAGACAGCCAAAGCAGCATAGCAAAATTTTTACTGGAAGTGCTAAAGTACTATGACAAGATCCCGTTGGTATTTTCAGACGACGCAATGTTGCTATTTCAGACTAAGGGAAATTACACACATAAAAATATCAGCGAGCTACTAATGCTAAAGTATTACTTGAAATTCGACGGAGACAAATCCTCCTGGGAAGAGTACGAGCAGGATGACCAATTGGTAGTAGAGGGAAAATTTGTAAAGCTTTTTGTACTCTTCAATGAGGAATTTAGTAGACAATTTATCGAAATTGAAAAGATTAATAAACAAAAGGGAAGTAAAAAGGTGCAGTTCCTTCCCCTAATCTATGCTGTTATTGTAAACTACTACGAGAGGAAGTGGTCCGCCCAGTGGGATAAAAAAATTTGGTCAATGCATTCAGAGGAACGTAATAAAATGTTGGACCTCTTTCGTAGCAATGTGAATAGCACAGACTTGTCAGGAGACAATGAAGAGGATAGTAAAAATGCCTTAATCACCACCCCTTCGATGTCCCCCACTCCCATCATCATAAACAATATCTACAACAAGGAGCGCGCACAAAACAACATATACACCCTTTACTACAAAAGTAGAGAGAAGAAGGAGAACATACTGGTCAGCGATCAGAGTCAAATAAATGAGCTGAACCAATTGCTAGTCGAATACGCCCTCAAAAAGTTAAACCCCTTTGTGAAATACCAACTGGTGAAGCAGGTGCAAAACAATTTTGATTACTTCCTCTTGGTCCAAAATTTACACATCGATCGAAGCGTCAATTATTTATATTTCCTGTCAGATGTGTATCATTCCTTTTACCCATTTTATCAATTTTTTTATAAGTACTGGGAAGACCATTACTTTGGAACCCTGGCATCACCAACAAGGGAAGAGAAGAAATCAATTTGCGATTTGGAATTCTTCGATTATGTTGCCAATCATGAGAGAGATACCAAAGTTGTAGTCATAGGGGGGGCAATGGGCCAGAAGGGCGATCTATCTGCGTATTCATTTCCAGAAAAATCGAGGAGTTCCTACTTTTTGCGCCCCCCCAAAAGGAATAAAAGGAAGGGGTATGGTTCGGGGGGAAAGGCCCAAAGGGGAGGCAGTGTTTGCAAAGTAAAGGTTACGTGGAAGGATGAACTCGAGAAGAGCCTATCATGGAAAGATGAAGCCGGAAAGGGCGTATCATGGAAGAACGAAGCGCGGAAGAATGAGGCTATATCCTCGAATGGAACGTTTGACAAAGTGAAGGATCTGCTGAGCCTCAATTTTGACTACCTCAAAATAATGCAGGGGATCTACAAAAGGTCCAGCACAAGAGTGAGCCTGATGAGTTACCTGCCCTTCTTTGGAACCGACTACCATTTTGTCTACTTCTTTGAAAATAATCTAAATGTGATAAAAAGGATTTTCCAGCAGTATTACCACAAGGGGTACCCCCACAGATGCATCATTTTTAACAAAACAAAAACTTCCACCAACGATTCGAGCAACGTAGTAAATTTACTTACACAATATTGTAATTTCCCCAATTATTTCTCCTTTTGGAATATCGTTTTATCTGACAAGGAGGATAACTTCCTTTTCGTGCCTCAGTGTAGACACCTCTATGATCACAAGTATAATAGGTACATTCGCTCCGTTATTTCAAAAGCGGAACAGGTGTTGACCCACAACAATATGTTACAGGGCGAAACGGTGGGGAAGAAGCACAAGCATACTTATGCAAAGGTACCAAATAGAAGGGGCGTTAAGTGCGGCTACTTCAACGCTTCTCGTAGAAATATTTTTCCTTCACATGGTGCAGTCCCCTCCAATGGTGAAACTCCCCTTCATCGCAAAAGGAGATACATAAAAATAGCGCTCAAATGGATTGACAAACGTAACTTACCATCAGCTGGAAGAGTCCATACGAAAGAGAAATACCACCCCTTTGTGATCCTCCAGAGAATAGCACACACGATTCAGAGGAACGCAACAAATGAAGTTTGTCCAATTAAAAGAGCATTCTTACAAAATGCCCATGGAAAAACATCCCTCAGTGCATACAACTTTTTCAAACACTGGATAAGCAGAAGTGAACACTTATCTAGCAAACTAATTACGACACATAATATCTCATTAAATTCTGCATGCATCAATTCCTTTTTCGCGGATATATTACTTTGTTTTTTTATTGGGAATTTATAACTCCGCTTTACCCAGTGGGCATGAGACTCACTCGTTTTTTTGGTCCATGGCGCTCGTTGTGGTTCGTCCCCCCGGGTGAGCCCCAACATAATATATGCACATACGAGCATGCACATCAACACACACAATTGTGTGTCTTTGTTTTTTGCTTCTTCCTTTTTGCCATTTGCTTTTTGGTTTTTTTTTTGTGCCTATGGAGCCGCCTCCCATTTCGGCTCTACCCCTATTTCTCAATCATGTAAAAGAATTATTTCCCCCCTGGGCGCTTTCGTTTGTGCTGCCTTTGCCAAGTTATTTTTCGTTGCGCGTTGCGGCATGGACATATATATATGTACGTCTGGCTGTTTACTTTCTCCCCCGGAGGAGGGACACAAACCTTGTTTCCTTCGCCGTGGTGCGCCTCTCTCACAAAGGCAGCAGTACCTTTTGGCCACTTTGACGTAAAATTTTACGTGTACCTAGCAACTTGCCCTTTTTTTTTCTTCCCCCCTGTTAACTCATTTGTCGGGACTTTTCACTGTCGTTCTGCCGTGCTCCCTTTCTTTCACGTGCGTACGCGTCCATACATTTCATCATAGATTTGTAGTGCAGCTAAATATTTCATGCCATACACATCTGGCGTGAAGTTCGATGAGGGATGTTACCTCCTTGACCCCCGGGTCCAGCTGACGGGTTTTCCCTTTTCGACGAATCTGGAATAGTTGTGAAGGTGTCCGGTTCCTCCTCTGTAAGTTTCTTTTAATACACTGTTCTGGTAGTAAGCATAAACTGTCAATCCTACCGTGGAGCTGCGATGGCGGTAAGAGGGGTAGAGGTAGGATGCGCCACGCGATAGGTGCATACTTATAAAGTTAGCATCATCACTTTTTTTACACGTGAATAGTTGTACATTATTGCGTAGAAATATCTGCGTATATATCCTTACGTACAATATACCCCATGTTTGCACCACATTCTTGATTCTTTTTTCACGATTATCCAATTTGGCTTCACGGTGGTTGTTTCCCCTCTGTCGAGCGATGATCCCTTTTTTGTGCACCATCTCCCCCGAGAAACGGATTTTTCTTTTCAAAAGGCTAGCCCCCCCGTGGATGATCATCTCACTGCGTAAAACCCCAGCACAGCACGTCACATGTCGCTGCAACGGGGGAGTCACCAAAATTAAGAAGCGTCATATATTATACACGTAAAAAGCACCCTTCGCAAAATATTTTCATCCACGAGTAAAGGCTGACCGAAAGTAAAAAGAATGGTCGAGTAGAGTGAAAAATAAAAATCTGCTCTCTCAAAGTTACGTTTTGCAGCATCAACGTACATATGTAACAAAGCATGCATTTTTTTTTCCCTCCTCAATTTGTTCCTTCCCACTCTTTATGTACTGTGCTTCCCCTCACAATATTAAAAGAAAAAATAAAAAAGCGCAAAAAAAAAAAGAGCAATAAGCATCTTGTTACGCCCTTTCAGTTCCAGATCTTTCTACTTCGCATAATTGGAGGCCGTCATTTCTCCGCATCATTTGCAGCATTATACAGGTATACCACTTTTTGAAGGCACAAAATACCCCTGCGTGAGGAACACGGGAGAAGCGTGTATGAGCAAATTTCGAATAATATACAATCCATTAAATATTCTCCTTTATTTTCCCCCGTCAGCAGAAAATATTTTTCGCCCTTTTGCCATTTTGTGTATAAAACCATTCATTGCAAGTGAAGTAATAATATTAGTGCGTCGATTAGCGGTTTGCTACCCCCCTGAAAATTGGAACGCCCTTTTTGAGCAACCGGAGCCAAGATGGGTGATGTTCTGAGGAGCAAAGCCGATTTAGGCGACTGCCGTTTTTATGAGAAGAAGTTTCCCGAAGTTGACGACTTGATCATGGTGAAGGTTAACAGGATTGAAGATATGGGCGCCTACGTCTCCATCCTGGAATATAACGACATGGAAGGTACGCCAAAAAAAACAGAACAAAGCCAAAGGAAACAAAGAAAAACGAAATAAAGCAAAGAGAGACAAAGCAGAACACACAGAGTGCCGTGTGCAGCCGAATGGTTGCCTGCGTGTCGACGTAGCTGTGTACGCAGTGTGCAGGCCTCTTCGACACATGCCTGCGGACACCTACAAAAGTGTCGCTCAACTGATTAGAAAAAGAGATCAACGTTGCACGTGCCCGAAGTGGATAGAATATATATATCTGCGCTTACAGCTTACTTCTGTCACGCCGAACAGCCACACTTCCCCCACCCCCCTTTGCGCCCCCCTCGCAGGAATGATCCTAATGTCCGAACTGTCAAAGAGACGATTCCGAAGTGTGAACAAGTTAATTCGAGTTGGAAGGCACGAAGTAGTTTTAGTCCTAAGAGTCGATAGCCAAAAGGGATACATCGATTTGTCAAAAAGGAGAGTATCGCCAAAAGATATCCTGAAATGTGAAGAACACTTTTCCAAGTCGAAAAAAGTACACCAAACTGTTAGGCACGTTGCACAGAAGCATAATATGACCGTCGAGGAATTGAACAGAATAGCCATTTGGCCACTGTACAAGAAGTATGGACACGCCCTGGACGCTTTAAAAGAAGCAACTGTCAACCCAGAAGCGGTTTTTAAAGGGATAGAACTAAAAGAAGATGTTAAAAATTCCCTTCTGGCTGATATTCAACTTAGACTGGCCGCACAAGCCCTAAAATTGAGAGGAAGAATTGATGTGTGGTGCTTCAGTTACGAAGGAATTGATGCCGTTAAGGAAGCTTTAAAAAAAGGGAAGGAAGTTTCGAACGATGAAGTGTCCATTAATATTAAGCTAATTGCTCCACCACAATACGTCATTGTTACGTCCTGCCAGGATAAAGATCTTGGAATGTCCAAAATTCAAGAAGCCATGAAACTGATTAGCGATAAGATTAAGGAATACAAAGGAGGGGATTTTAAACAGCAGGGCGAAATTTTGGTCATAGGAGGAGATGACGAAAAACGATTGGAAGAACTTCTGGACAAACAGGACGACCTTTCCAGTGACAATGAATACAACAGCAGTGAAGATGACGATGAGAACTCCAGTGATGATGAGGAAAATTCTAGCGAGATAGAAGAGGAAGAAGATTAATTGTGGAACAAATCACCAAGTAACAAAGGTGCTGCCAACGCGTGGGTGGAGATAACCGGGGAAGGACATTTGTGGAAGGCATTTTACTCGTTATGTAGCATAACCCTGAACTCTGCCTTCCCTTTTATCTTCTTTCTTCTTCCCCACCGGAATAGGCACATTTATATTGTTACTACCTACACTGTTACACTTGTGTCGCCCGCCCCCCCAGTGAGTAGGTGCTCTTTCAAACCCGTTCCCCAATAAGTCACATCACTTGGGGGAATTTTGTTTGGCCATTTGTCTGTACATGCCTAAATGTTGTTCTTTCCTCCTTTTTTTCTCCTTGGACATATAACGCGTAACTCTCATGCGTCATTTTTTTTTCTTTTTTTGCCAAATTGGTATATGATCACATTGATGTTTATCATCCACAAGGACATTAAAAAATGCTGCATTTATGTTTGCATATATTTCTCCTCTCCTTTTCACTACAGTAAAAATTAAATTTTTATGTATAACTTTATAAAAAATATCTTTTGACAAAAGTTGAAGGTTAAATTAAAAAAAAAGGCTGAAAAGAAAGGCAAAACAAATCGGAGAAGCGAAAAACACTAGGAAGGGACGATTCAGAGAAAGGGGACGCAGTAACGTGTGCGCAATAGCTGGAACTGCTTCCCCATTAGTGAATTAAGAAAAAATTCCTTTAAAAATTTGCTTTTAAAAGTGTGGCCACTTGGAAGACTTGTTTCATTCGAATGGAGACCCTTTTCTTCAAAGCGCTCTTCCGCTCGACATGAACAAATCATTAAATTTGTACGAATTGGTGGAGAACGAATGCGCTGCGTGCACCAAGTTGGCGGTCAATCTATGCAACGCCGTGGAACCGGGGCTGTCCTCCACGGCCGCAGCTCTGTGTGAACAGTATATCAACGTATTTTTGTGATGCATACTCGTCGAAGCTTTCACAGGTGGGTGTAGTATTCTTCCTCCCTCCTCCAGCACTCCTTAGAGGGCCTTCTCGATTCTAAATGACAACTTGGACTGAATTAAATTAAAAAAGTTCTTCAAAATAAGAACGTCCAGTATGGCATACTCTACACTGATGGAGGAGAGGGGCCTGAAGTTCCAGTTCATGATCTGGCACTCCTTGTTAACCTCCTTGTCCGGACATAAAGCTTTCCCGAATATTTTGACAGAATAACTCATGTTTTTTCGTAGTTGGGGAAAGTACCCCTTCAGCTGCTCATAATATTTCAGGTAAATACACTCCAAGTCGTAATACTTGTGTATGCAACTATAAATCCCAACCTTTCCACAGCCACTGCACTTTGAGTTCAAAAGCTTATCTAACAATGCTTCGTTCTTTTTGTATTTCACAAAATAATTAACAGGAAAAATATTCTTATAACTTATGTCGTCACTGAGACTGGAGTTTTCTTTTCCTCCTTGTTCTTTCCTTCGTTTATCTGCAGAATGTGTATCACTCCTGCTGATGTGTTGGCCCTGCTTCCCTTCGTTCTGATAGATCCCACCATCATTTGCGCTTCCATTGTGCTCACCACTCTCGTAGACGCTCTTCATGGCCCGCTTTAGCAACACATCCCAATCACTGGTGCTGTTGGCAATGATTTGTTCCTTTCCCAAAGGGAGCTGATATGAGGCCCAAAAGTTGGTATGTTCTTCTCCCATGGGTACTTCTCCATTATCAATGCTGTCCACCAATATGCTGTGATACTTTTCCCATTTCAACATGGCAGAAATGTCGTAGTACTTTCTAAAATGCAACATGTCGTTGTTTAAAAAGGCCACTCCAACTTTGATAATATTTTGATCCCGAAAGAGGTCCGAAATGTAGTAATTAATTTCGTAATTCTCTACAGCAATTTTTTTCAAGTCAATTATGTAGGACACGGGACTATCCTTTAGGGCAACTTGAAAAATGGAAACGATCGGACTTTCACGAAATACAGCGCACTTCCATTCCGCGTCGATAAATATGACTCTCTCCTTTTTCTTTATGTGTTCATAAATCGTAAAGAAATCTTCGAAGGTTTCTAAAATTTTTACTGATTTCAAAGATGACCCTAAGTCTTTTATGCAAATGAAATTCTTGGGACACGAGCACTTTCCGTTCCTCTTAATTAGATAATCAAACGAATTCCTAATAATTTCCGTGTTAATCTTTTTTAGCTTTTCAAATACATCGAAATATTTACACAGGTCTGTCAATTTGTACACCTTCCTCGTGACGCTGTCGAACGGCATGACTTCCTCATTTTTGAAACAAAAATGGAGATCATTAATAATTACGCATTCGTTCTTGAGAAAGGAGTATACAGTGTTGTAGTTCTGATTGCACAACGGGTTGGTAAATGCAACATGAGGGGCGGCCCTCCCAACTCCACTGCCAGCAGCAATTTCGGCCCCATTTCCGAAGGCCATTCCATCGCCGTTGGCAAAACCACTACGGCTGTTCTTTCCCGTGTCTCTATCTCTGTAGTCATTTTCGTACTGCCGCAGGTACGGCTCATTATTCACAATGCTGCTGTTGTGATTAGTGTTCTTCATCTTCCTCGGCTTGAAAAACAGAAAATAAAACATCCGAAAGTCTACGTCCTCGGAGGAAATGTACAGGGGGTACAAAAAGTACACAGCCAAGAGACACGCCTCCAAATTCTTCTTCTTCAATAAAGCATTAAAATACATCTTCAAATACTTAGGGTTGTCATATAGGTAGTAAATTATGTACCTTTTGTCGAAGGTGCTCACAAGATAATTGTAAGATTTATAATTTAGGTAGTAGAATAGGTTTGGAAATTGTAGCAACTCGTAATTGAACGCCTTCAGTAACTTGATTGCGAACTTTACGTTTCCGTTTTTCAGTTGTTGCTTGATCAGTTCTAGCTCCAGCGTTTTGTTTCCCTTGCAACTGTCCACCAAGTGTGAAATGCTGGCGTCGCCCTTTAGGATGTCATTCAGGTGCAGGCTGTACGGCACCTTTAGCTTGAGCGGATACGCCTCACGGTTTAGAAAGTTTATGCTTATAACATAAGCGGGGTTTAGTGGTGAGCTACTCGGAGAGACGCTTACCAGGGGAAAGCCACTCGGGGAGTTGTTAACCTGGGGGAAGTCACTCCGGGAACGCCTAACAGTCCTTTCTTTGTTTCCCCCACCACTGCTGTGGTGCCAATTTTCTGCTACGTTAAGCACTTCATTCGCAAAAGCATCGCCATTCTTGTCCTGCCAATTTGACTGCTCCGCCAGCTCCGATCGCTCCGGTCGATTCTCCTGCGTACATCCCTCCGAATAACACATTTTCACCCTATTGTGCGTATCCTCCCTCTTGCACACGTTGTTGTTGCGAAGCGTGCAGTAGTATTGTTGACCTTCGCAATTGTTGTACGTAATATCCGTGTAATATTTGCTGCTACTAATATGGTTGAAGTTCGTGGGATGATCCACCTCTTCGATTATTTTTTTTTCCGTTTGGTCGCCTTGTTGGGTTGCACCCGCATAGAGGGGAAGCTCATTGCTGGTACCTCTACTCCAGTTACTTCCACCCACGCAGAAGACATCTCCACAGCGAAACCCCCCGATCTGTCCAGAACCCCCTTTTGCGCTTTCCCCAATAGATGGCAACAAAAAGGCAGTTGCCACATCGGAAGACATTTCATCATTCGGGCTGCTCATAGCGCAGTGACTACTTGTTGGTAGTCCCATTCCCCCCTCTTCGCTCCTTTCCACAGCAGCAGTTGTACTACTTTGCTGTCCGTGCTTCAAACTGGAATTGCTGCTGGGACAATTCTTCCCTTCGCTTGACTGCTTATTGTGATTTGCTGGTGTCACCAAATCATTTTTCTGACCACCTTGCACGTTTTCCTTTTTAGCCGACGGGGGGTAATTAATATGTTGGTTTTGGCTATCGCTGTAATAAGTGTTCGGTGTGGAGTACAATTTGCTGCTTCTACTTTTGCTTCTACTTCTGTTGCTGTCACTGGGACTTCCACTGTGACTTCCCCCCCGACTTCCTCCACGGCTTCCACTATTGCTACCATTGTTACTACTGCTTGTGATGCCTGTGTTACTGCCCCCATTACCACTATCATAAGTGTACCCTGTGTCAAAATTCCCCCCAAGATTCTTCCCTCTGCGGCTCCCTTCTCTCAAGCGGACGCGCAACGAGTAATTATTTCTCCCCGTGTTACTGTTGGCATTTCCAGAGCAAAGTCCCGAACCTCCCCTCTTGTTCTTTCCAGAGCCATTCACATAATTCTGAGTTTCAATGTCTTCCAAAAATTTCAAGTACAGATCGTTGTGCTTTCTCCCCATTTCACTGCACTCGATCTTTTTGTAAATAAAATAATTTTCCTTCAAGTCCTTATTCGAAACATCATTTCGAAAAAGATAACGCTCAATGTTGTACTTGTTTATGAAATGTAAAATGTTTGAATTGAGTTTATTCGCTTGGCATATAAATAGGTAGCAGCTCAGATCTAAGTACCTGTTCGGTATGGTCATGCGGTATCTCTCGATTAGGAAGATAGCAATTTTTGTTACGTTTAAGCAGACATACGAAATGAACATATAAAGATGGTCGCTAACGAATTCGTTTATCCCTATAATGACATAATTTGAGTTCCTTCGTCGTTGAAATGGATCAATCTGTTCATCTTTTTTTCTTCCCCTCTCGCCTTTTTTTTGCCCATCATCCATTGTTGTGGCGTTCCATGGGGAGATATTTTCCCCTCTATAGGGTTGGACTTGCTCCATTTCTGCACTTACATGGCCATAACTAAAATGCTCAGCGAGCGACACACTGTGCGTGTTGTTCTTACAGTCGGGTTCCCTCCTCGCAAGGTCTCCCTCCTGTCCAAACACTCCAATGGGCGTGTAAAATATCTTATGGTATTCATCACATTCTGCTGCATCACTTTTATTTTTTTTTTCTTCGTCTTCGCTGATCTCCAGGGAAGGTGAATTATTTCCATCAAGTATTTCGCAGTCGATAAATTTCCTCAGCGCAGCCATTATGTGTCTTCTTTCCAAATTGTTATTTTTGTTAATGAATTCAACGAGGCCTCCCATATAAAACGAAACGCAGCTTCTTTTGTTCACATCCTCCTGGGGCTGTCTATTCCAGTTTGAAAAAAAACTGTTCACATGATTTGCATTGCAATTTCTGTCAAGCTTGGTAGAGTCATACGCTCCTTCATCAAAACTTAAACTAAAATTGATGATTTTCCAAATTTTCCTTTTTGTGCTCAAGTGATAAAAATCAAATGTGTAATTGACGTACAGGCAGAGGGGTATGTAAAACTTGGATGTCTTCACATTCTTCATCCTACTGTATAGTTGTTCAAAATGGGACTTCACTTCGTTGTAATTTTTTATCTTCCACCCACATCCACCGACATAACCCAACACCCTTTTGGTATCACTTCTGAATTGAGCATACCTTCCTACGTCAGCATTTCCCCCGTGAGGTTCATCCACAGAAGCTCCAACTCCGTTGTTTATATCATCTGACATTATACTCCTATCCCCATGGGAAGTACCATTTGGATAATTCCTTCTTTTATCATTTTGGTTATATTTCCCCCCTGTGTTGGTGCCTCTTCCTAAACAGTTACTTGAGACTGCTTCGCCATTTATATCGGCACAGTAACTTTGCACCTCGTCTGGATGGGGGAAGAAGATTCTCTCGATATGTTTTCCCCTGTTTAACATGAAATTAAAAAATTCTTCAGAAACAATTGGGTTTTCTATTTCCATGGTGCTGCTACCCAAGTGGGCGGAATTCTCATCTGGATGGTTTTCCTCTACACACATCTCTACAAATTTGTTGCCTCGAACCACCCTGGTTGTCATAAAATCCGCGTTGCTGCTGTTTCCACTGTCGAACTCGTTCTCCTGGCCATTCGCACAGTTCGACGCGTTGTTCGGGGCTATATCGGGGCTCTGCGTCTTCGCCGAATGGTTCTCATCACTTCTGTCACTTTGGCCACTCCTACCACTTCTTCCAGTGCTCCCACTTCGCTCGCTGCTCTGGCTTCTCCGACTTCTGCCGCTTTTCCCACTTCTCCCACTTGTGCGCACCTGTCCCCGCTTCAAAATCCTCAAAACAGACGACTTGATGCCGTAAATCCAGCTGAAAAAGCCAATTGCGCACTTGTCACTTTTTGCAATCCTTACATTCTTTATCCTAAAAAACGAGTGAAACTCGTATGCATAGCATATAACGCTAAAGGCATAAATGACGTCGCATATTTCCTCATACGTCGAATGGAGAATTAAAAGTCCATCACTTAACTTGTGACATGGCAGATTCTCCCTCATTATGTATTCAAGCGCTTTGCTGGACACTTCCTCTTTCCTTCCAATCCCTTCATTCGTGGTTACATATACAGTTGCCTTTTCTGTACATTTAGGCTGCCCTCCGTTCAACCTGCAATTATCACTTTCGTTGGACCCTTCATGGGCGCTTTGTCCTTCTCTCTTCTGCAGACCGAACAGCTGGTCGCGCAGCACCAACTTTACAATGACATGGTAAAAGGCGCACAGAAAAATCTGCTCATAAAATTTGTTATTCTTGGAATATCGGATATGATGAGATAACTTCGATGGGACATTTTTATTTAGGTACTTGAGGATAAATTTGTTGAAGAGGTCCCTCCTTTGGATTATTTTTTTCTGTGTGTGTTTCCTCTTGATATAATCACTGAGCTTTTTTATTAAAAGCTCCACTGACAGTGTGTACTCATAGATAAGTTCTAGTTCGTTTTCTAACGATACTTCTTTCATTTTTTGTTAGTCAAAGATTGAATTCGTCCTTATCATTTTCTATGTTGCCTCTTGGTGTGTGACGCTTAGGGAAGGGTGTCTCCGTGGGTACCCCTTGCTGCTTCTGCGCATGTGCGGCTGTTCTGTTAAGAGTTTGTGCTGTTAATCGGTTGTGCTATTAAGCGGCTGTGTGTTCCTCTGCTGGGGGACTTGTCTATGTTTCTTTCCTGTTGTTTCTCTGATTTCGTGTGTGTGATCTCTTTGCTATACTGACGATTCCAGAGTCTCACTTAACCCTTCTCACTTTCGCATTTTTCAGCGCGTGTTATGTATGTACCTATTTTTTTGGACAATCTTACACATACCGTCGGCACCCTGCAGTTGTTCTGTTTTGTTCAAGGTGAGTAGCCAATTCTTTTTTTTCCTGGAGGCGAAGTCCTTATACGCGCTATATGTGCATATGATTCCTGCGCCTTTTCCACACAGTTTCATTATAGTTATAGTAAATATACGTCACATTATATAAGTTTGTAATTCCGATCTTCCCTTTTCTCTCTTTTGCTTCTAAGCGAGACTATTCCGCATTCTCCTGCTGGGTAGGTTTACCTCCCTGCTAATTATTCTTTTTGTTTTCAAGAGCTGTAGATTTACACCTTTCCCAAACAGGTGCCCTAGAAAGTGTTTGCTTCTTTATTCGTTTTTCCTCCTGGCCTTTTTTGTACTTATTTCACAGCTCTTTCTTTCTCCTTTAAATGAAAAAAAAGAAAAAAGAAAGAAACGCTAATTGGAAAGGGATTAATTCATAAATTTCCCTCTTCCCCCTTTTTTTTGCTCCAAATATGTTAATTCACTTGCAAAATGGAATAAGTACACTTTTGTTGTTTTGTTAATCATATGAAGAAAAAAAAAGGGGTGATGTAGGCGTGGGGAAAAAGAGAAAAATAAAAAAAAATAAAAAAAACAAATAAAGAAACAAACGAACAGACGAACGAACAAACAAATGCGCTAAACGGAGGCCCCAAACAAAGGCGCGAAACAGATGCGTCAAATTCGAAAGAGGAGTTAGAGATTGTTTCTAAAAAAATAGCAGTACAAATCTTAGCGCCAAAAAGAAGTGTACGGAAGTGATTCCCGTATACGCCAACGTCCAGAGGGGGGAAATGGGTCTAAGTAAAAAGTACACAAATAAACACCAAATGGGAGAAAACATGTTTTAACGAAGAGGCACCTGAGAGTCAGCAGTACGCAATGGGAGCTATACACTTTTAGTGGGAAATAGATAATTGCTGTTCTAGTTGATGCGCAACTCTATTTATTACAATAACTCTTAGTGTTCAAATATAGAGGAAGGAATATCGTTAGAGAGTACAAAAAGAAAAAAGAAGGATGGCGGGAAACTTGCGAATGAGAAAGGGAAATAATGATGAGCAAAAAATGGAAGCAAAAAATGAAGGCAACGAATGGAGGAAAAAATGGGTGAAAATGCCAGAGGAAAAGTCCCAAATAAGAAACTGACACACCTTTAGATTTGCGTGTAACTAGTGTACATTCCTGAATTTTTCCGTTACCATCGCGTACACTTGAGGGAAACAGTAAGTGCTTCCTAGCTTCAGCGATTTTAGTCCTGTTGTGCACCACGGAAAATGAGAAAAAAAAAAGAAAAAGAAGGGAAAAAAGCAAAAAAAAGAAAAAAAGGAAACAGGAAGAAAATGAAAAAATGAAAAGAAGAAAAATAAACAAAAGAAGCAAAAAGAAGCAAAGCAACCCCATAATTCTCACTTTTCTGCAATTTCTCTTCTTTCTTTTTGCGAAAATCTCAATTTCCACTCCTTACACAATTTTCTCTTTTCCAAAACAAACGAAAGAATTACGCTACTCCAGAGTTACCCCGCGCGCAATGCTCTGGAACATTTCCACATATAACAATTCACCAAGGGTGAAATTCCTCGACTCCGTCCTATCTTGGAAAAGTTCCTTTCTATCGTAAGATTTATTATCTTACTTTCTCCGCCAAACTGTGGGTAAGTGATGCATAATTAAAAAGAATAAAATAGAATAGAATAAAATAAAATACAGAGCGGTTCCTTTTCCACACAAATATTCGCCAAACAGGGTTACAATTCTAACTGATCTGTTACCGAAAAAGATGCATAAGTTCTTCGGAACCTTCGCATGTACGTCGAGTGGTTGTACAGGCATTTCTCTTCACGAAAGAGTGATGTCAAATGAGTCTCTCCCACTCTCTATGTAGGGGTGCACATGAAAGTGTGCGTAAACCCATTCGAATGAACAGAATGGCCTTTTAAAAAAAAGTACCCTTGTTAAAAAAGGGAAAAGATTACACCACCATTACCACAACCCCGTGGTAGGGCAGCCCACAGACGTCTTCTGCACACGTTGGTACCAGAGAATGGACAGGGCCTCATGCCATAAACTTAGCTGCACGGTAAGAGTAACACCGTAATGGTATACGTCCTCAGTCGAGTGTCTACGGAGGGTTATCCCCATCAATGCTAATCTATTCCAAATGGGAAAAGGGCTCCATATACGGTTCGCCCACTTCGAAATGGAGTAACAGTCCCATCTGACACGTAACATTCGCATAAAGAATTTAACTTGTTAACAATTTATGAAGTTTTTTTCTCCTTTTTTTTGTCTATTTGTCTGGCCTGTTGGCGCTTGGTCAGCAGCATGCAGAGGCTCTAACCCGTATACTGCTCCAAGATGCTGAAGTGATGCGGGTGAGGAGGCAGTTATATGGGGTAACTAACCGGTTGGTTACCCCGACTGCAGGACGCCCAAATAAAGACGCAGCGCGGGATGTAACAAATTTCACAGCAAGGGGCCCTCGCATGTGATACCCCCCACAGGAATATGCACCAGCACGGAATGAAACCAGTGGGGGTCTCAAAAAAAGGGAAAAAAAAAGTAAAAAACAGGGGAAAAGAAGGAAAAAAAAAAAATATATCAAACCGCATGCGTCATCGCATTTCACACACGCGATCTCCGCGCTTTGCCGATTCCTCCCCGTTACAAACTGACTCTGAAACGCTCGAATGCGTAGAGCCTGACGCGTCTGATGAAGCCGCAAATGAGGTACGGCGCGACGATATCCAAAATCATTAAAAACAAAAACAGAAACTGCAGATGCGCATTTGGAAACGAGACAAGGGAAAAGAAGTAATTCAAGTAGGGGACTATATTCATAACGAGTGCAAACAGGAAGATAAAATTTACAGCAAAAATGTACACGATCTCTTTATTCTTGTGAATGGGGGTCATGAAGGGTAACCCTTCATAATTACAGGAAAAAATGGATAAATTGATGCAATAAATGAGGTAATATATACAGGTGTTCACCAGATTTGGAGAGAAGTCTCCTTTCAAGTCTGGAATGTAATCAGCTTGTCTGTAAGAACAAGCCAATTTCCACCCATAAATTAGGATAGAAAAATGGATAAATACTTGAAAGATCAGAGAACTCATAACGCTAATGTTGAATAACGAATTGGGTGGCGAATAATTCGATATGTCCTTTAAAGGAGCTGTCTTGGAAATTAAAACAATGAGAGATGTATACAGTAGCGAAATAATCGTCGTCTGCGCGTCACTTAACTTGACCCCGTCTAGAGTCAAAATGGAAACAGAGAAGGCGGTTATGAGAGAATTGATAATCATCAGCTTGTACATCATTATAACCTTTGATAAGGCACACCTTCCGCAACAAATAATTTCCTTCACGCATTTTATGTCGTTTCCTTTGTATGTAAATGGAGATGCTATGCTTGCTTCTCCCAACTTGATTAGCGGCAAGGAGTCGTCCATTGATTGCATCATATGCTCCAGTTGCCTTTTCCTCTCATTGTACAATTTCATTTGTTCGTAATACTTAGCATTTGCCACGTTACTTCCTCCACTTGCATACGATGCGTTGTACTGAGCGTTTAAGTTGTCATAGGCATTTCGCAACCGCTGCTCGTAGTTCCTGGTCGCCCCTCCGTGTAAATCTCCGGGGTAGCCGCCCACATGGGGGTCACCCACGAGCGCGCTCGTGCATCCTCCATTCAACTGTGTAGCCATATTAGCACCTCCACCATCTGGCCTACCACTTTTGTAACTTATTTTTATGCTCAGTAGAGACACCCCAACATGTGCCGCCTTCAGGGCCGCCATGTCATTCGTCCCGTCGCCACACATAATGGTTATGTTCCCTAACTTGTTCAACGTTTTTATAATTATTTCTTTATTCTTTGGAGACACTCTACAAAAAATCAGCGCTCTTTTTATCAGCTCGTCAAATAAAGCCAAGTCGTTCTGATAGCTGCTTAGAAAATGTTCGATTATATCTCCTGTAATGCAGAGGGTAAAAAGTTGTTCACACAATTTTATGTACTCCTCACATTCTATAAACGGCAGCATTTTTTTATTTTCCCTATTGATAAAGTACACCACGTTGCTTATGTTTTTTTTCTCATTCATCATTTTGATTAATTTCTCAGCTGCGTTCTGTTGGGATTTGTTTTGCAGGGGAAGGTTTCGTATCAGGTCGATTGCCCTTTCGCGCTCGAAAACGCTAAATGTATCTCCTTCGTCTGTCAAACTGGTCGATGTGGTCTTCCCACTTACGAGAGCCATCTTCCCATGTACGGCGTAATCTTCCCTAAGCTTTAAAATTAGTATGTCCTTAATCTTTATAGACGGGACAATGTTAACATCCTGCGAAACTTGACACGCAGTCAAAGCATTATCCCCTGTTATCATCACGTTTTTAATTCCTGCCTGCTTAATATCAAGGATGTAACTAGGGGTGGAGGCCTTGATTGGGCATATGAAAGTGAGGAAGCCACAGAAATGTAAGTCCTTCTCTATGTCTTCCCTTTTCACATTTTTGGAAACTACTTTGTTGTCCAACACATTCGCAGCTAGACATATCACACGGTACCCCTTAATGGATAAGTTGTTCAACATTTGGTCATAATTTGGGGGAATTTTTTTTAAAAATTTTTTCATCATTTCTGGGGATCCCTTACTAACTGCAAGGTACTGTTTAACCGGTTCGTTTTTGCTACTGTCATTTTTTTTTTTCTTCCTTTTTAAGCCTTCTAGCGTTGCCACATTTTCACTACACGGACTTTTTTCCCCGTTAGAGCTTCCCACGCATGTAGCGGGCTCCGCGGCTTCTTCGTACTCTTCCCCATACCAGTCGCCCTCATACCCCTCGTGCAAAATGATGCACGTCATTCTTTGTAACTCTGATGAAAAGAAGAACCTCTTATAAATTTGGAAGTTCTCCACAAATGGGCTTTTCTTTTCGCTAACCGTCTTGTTGGGTGCCTTCTTCGAAAACATGACCATGGATTTGCCCCCCTTTTCTGGGCTTCCCTGCGAAGTCGCAGCTGCCGCACTCTGATAATTATTCGTATAAACGTACGTTCTGTCCAGACTACTCATCATGCATTTCAACCTTTGGAAGGAATTCTTTTCCAGCGGATCCCCTAGCAGCTTATTGTTAACAGTGCATATCGAGTGACATCCCGCGATAACTGCTACGGAAAGGAAGGGTACCCTCTGCTTGCCAATAATCGACTCGTTAATTTCGTTTATCCTCTCCGTGTTTTGGTCAAACCCGAAGAGTCCCAAAATTATCATATTGTCCTCTGTCAGCGTCCCCGTCTTGTCAAAAGCGCATATGTTCGATTTTCCAGAAAATGGCAACCTAAAAGGTTCCGTGCAGTATATCTTTAAGTTGTACAGATAGACTATCGAAATGGTGACTCCTAACGATAAGGTTATGGGAAACTCTGGTGGGATGACTGCAGTGATTATGTGCGAAACGGACAGAAGCAGTTTGTATAAATTCCTCTCGTGAGTGCCTTGCAATACAGTGTAAGCTACATACGCGCATGACGATAATGAAAACAACAGAAGGATGAAAAGGAAGATAATCGAATCTATGCTGGACGAGTTCACCTTCTCCGATGTGTTAATGATCGTCCTCACTAACTTCCCCTGATAGGTGGTGAATCCATTTTTCAGAACAATGCCTATGCACCCACTAACAGGTAGCTTCATATTATTAAATTGATCATTTTCATTTTTTGTTAGTAAAATGTTCGATCCGGCATACACCACATGTTTTTTGTGTTTATTCTTTATGTCAATTTTGTTTGTAAAAATGGAGTTACCTTTGTTTCGTTTGTTTCGTTTGTTTCCTTTGTTTCCTTCCATGGGTGATACCCCCCTCATGGGGTCTCCTTCTTCTTCTCCGTCTTCTGCCTCTGCCTCTTCTTCTGCTGCTCCTCCCCAATCACCGCAGGTATCATTATCGCTGCCATCCTGCTCAAGGTATTCCTCCTCTTCCGTCTTATCAATAGCTGCCTTAATCAAAGGTATGGACTCCCCAGTCAGGATCGATTCATCCGTAATGCAGACCCCCTCCAACAGCAACGTCTCGCAGGTACACACATTATCCCCACTACTAGTCTCATTCGATAAAATGTATATGTCCCCAGGAAGTAGCATGTTCGACTTGATAATTTTCCACTGCAAATTCCGATAAACATACAAATTTTGAGGAGGGACTTTCATACTGTTTATCAAATTAAACTCTCTTATTCGTTTGTTAATCAGTTGACCCTCCAGCATCACTAATATGAAAATGGAGAAAAGGCCAAAGTACCAATAGCTGTCTAACATCCACAGCAGGATGCTAAAGAATTGAAAAATAAAAAATGGGGATAGCATGGCCTCATAAAGTAGCTTCTTAAAACAGGGGGAAGGAATGTCGTATATATTTTCTCCATACTTGTCTAAATTGTTATGCACAAAAATGTCGTAGGGAATTTCAAAGTTGCTCTTTTTATAATACGAATGAAAAGGGTTTGTTTGATTTCCATTTTGTTTGCTTTCCCCTTGGCTGGGATGCACTCTGTTTCGGTTTTTTAGTTCGTCAGCATCAATTGATCTTTGTATCGTGGTGCTCCCTTCAAAGGACTGTAGCATCTTTGTTCCTTTCGAGCTTCCCCTTCCTTTCATACTGTAATGATAAACATCTTCTATCTCTTCCTCAGATGAGTTACTCCCCCCTTTGTAGCGCTGTGCCAGTTGGGCCATTGCGCATCTTCCAGCTTTATCTAAATATAAACCATCCAGTTGGCAAAAAAGGATGTGCACATTGCCTCCCCTCTTCTGTATGTTTTTTACATTTTGTTCCATCGCTCGCAATGTTGTGCCGGTTTTCTCATCGTCGTAGAGATCCCTCATTTGACATTCTATGAGTCCCTTCCACTTTTGATAAAAGGACAAATGAAAATTATCAAAATGTTTTACCGATTCGAAATCCAACGTTTCGTAATTGAAAATATATTTTTTCTGTTTGTAAAAAAAAAATGTAGAATTTTTTCCCCTTTTCAGTGGAACTAACTCTGCTTTGGGCTTGTACAAGTTGTAATCCGTGTTAAACCTCTCCTTGCTGTTTACTGCCGACTTGTCACTTCGCTTAACGAGTGGCTTAATATACACATGCGTGCATCGGTTCTGCACGTTGTACAGGTATTTGTCCTTGTGGCTGCTGTTTAGACGACTGAAGGAAACCACTAGGTTAACGTCCAAGTTCCACTGCGATAGGAGAAATGTTAGCAGGTGGAAAAAAATAAATAAAAGTAAACCAACAAACTCGCTGCTGTAGAATAAGTATATCAGATTGTACTTTCCTATTATGATCGGCTTGAATGTGTTTTCCTTTTCCTTTCTGTTGGATCCTTTTTGTTCCCCATTTGCGCTATCTTCCCCGTTAGCATTTTCCTTCGCATTTATAAACTCGTTACTGTCTTTCCTTTCACTCGCCCCCACTTTGAGCTCCCCCAAGGGTTTCTGCTTCTCCTCTTCGTGGAGGCCAAACATAAATGCCTCTTCCACCTCATTTTGCAATTTCGCTAAGTACTCATAATCACCAGGCTTCGCTTCAAATTTGTCATTTTTCAAAATAAAGTGGAGAAAAACGGCGTAGAAGAAGAACAGCAGCACATCTAACCTCAAATGCGTTTTCTTCTTTCTATAAATCAGCACATGGTACTTATGTTTCATCTTTCCGTCCTGCTACCTTCCGTGAACACGGGTGTGGATTACGTATATATGCATAAGTAGATGCCTACACATGTATAACTGCTGCGAATACCTCCTACACTCCGTTATGTGGTTCCTGTGTCATAGATGGTGTGTTGCACTTTTCTTTTGTTTCTTTTTTGGGGAATCCTATCCAAGGCACCGGCATGACCATGCGGATGATGAGAACAACTTTCCAAGGGGTGAGGTGTAGAACAAAAGTTGCATAAATGTACCAAAAAAAAAAAAAGGGGAAGGGTGGGGGGACAAGTGTGCCAAATTTCCCCACCAATGCGATTTACCCCTACTTATGTGTTCCGTTCGCAAAAATAATACTGTACATAAAAACAATTGTGTAATATTGCAATCTATACGAAAAAAAAAAAAAAACTCCTTATACAGTTTTTACTTCAAATGTTTTGATGTTTATTCCTGTCGAGTTGGCCTTTCCTCGCACGATGTGGTAATTTTTCAAAATGAAAATTAAAAAAAGCGCGCTTGACAATTCTCTATTTTGTGGAGCGAAAATTTTGCCTCCTTCCCTCCGGCTACCAAAAAAATGCGACGTACATGGTGTACATGTTTTAGCTCCCGCGTGCGTACCTCTTCCCTTCATCGCTAATTTTTTCAGAAGAAAGCTGTTCGAATGGCACTGCATAGGAAACTCCTGTACATATGTTTGTGTATGCGTTTGTGATTATCTTATGCTTATAGTTCATCCTCATTATG
>NW_008481855.1:204616-244110 GCF_000524495.1 Plasmodium inui San Antonio 1 | reverse complement strand
AATTTATCACTTTTTTTTTTTTTTTTTCTCCCTTTTGATGCATTAGTTAGTTATGTCGCAAATCTGTGCGCACATAGTGACAAGCGCGAAAGGATACATTGAGGGAACAAGCTAGTCAGTGCTCACTCCGCTTCTGCGAGAGTTGCTGCTTCGCCATTCTGTTACATGATTATCTTTTATTTTATTTCCTAAATTGTGTGCAAGTGATATGCACAACATTGGAATAACCCAGGAGAGTATCCACGAGGGGAAAAACAGAAAAATGTAAAAAATAATTTGTGTGTAGAAAACAACGGAGCATGATAAGAAGCACGCAGCACGGGTGTTAAGATTCCAGCTTGGGGAAAAATGAAACGAACAATGAGAATGTAAAACTTCCCATTCCTTTATGACTCACCTCCCAGTCGCATATGTAATCCGTCCGCCTTATCGCCTTTATAGTATATTCTTAGTTAGAATGTGCCATTACCTTCACGTATCTATACGTACGAAGCCTTCCTGTTGACATTCCGTTGCGTTGGTCCATCTGGCAATGCACTCACCTTTTTCAAAATTGGGCCAAACAGTGAACGGATCGCTAATTGGACAATTTATTGGTCGTCACCTGCCTGCCGCTTCCCCCACCTGCCTAATTCAATTGACGCCTTTGACTCACTGAACAATGGTGTGAGTGTCCCCGCCCCCCAGTTGGCCCATTTGTTTTTGTGTCCCCCCTTCTTATATAGATACTTGCAAGAATCATTCGTTTGTTTTCGTATTTGTTTGTTTTCGTGTTGGTTTGTTTTCGTCTTGGTTTGTTTTCGTCTTGGTTTTTTTTTCGTGTTGGTTTGTTTTCGTCTTGGTTTGTTTACGTGTTCGTTTGTTTTCCTGTTCGTTTCTTTTCCTGTTTGTTTGTTTTCCTGTTGGTTTGTTTTCCTGTTCGTTTGTTTATTCACTTGTTTGTTTTTCTATTTTTTTTTTCCCCCATTTGTGTGATTACACATTTGTCTGTCTTCTCCTGAATTGGGTACTTCTTGTTTCCTTTCGCGTTTACCTACTGCCGTCCCCTTCCGGCATACTTTTGTCCAGACTATGCACATAGCCCCCCAGAGCAACAGAACGTCACCCCAGCTACCCCAAACAGAAAAAAGTTACAAAGGCGAAAACAAAATGAAATACAAAGAACAAAAAGCATATCAACAGTTCCTAGAAGAATTAAAGAAGGAGTTCCCACTATTTCGAAAATACACTGATGATTTTTTTTATAGTAAAAAAAAGGAGGAACCACAGAGAGGAAGGGAAAGGTTAAATTTTTCTTGTCAAAATGGGAAAGTCCCAAATGACATAAAGGATCTATGCAACTCCTTGGTGACAGAAGTAGAGACGTCTTTCAATTTGTTGGAACAAAAAAACAGAATCGGTTCTATATGTAAATTATTTCTAAATAACTACAGCCCATTCACAAATGGGTATTATGATTATATTGACAGCAATTATGTGAGTTCCGCCTTGGTCCAGGCGGCTATGGAGAGGTACGCCGAAGGGAGGGCGTCCCGAGGTGAACATTCCGATGCGGTGGGGCATATCAGTGAAATCAATGCGGTCAGTACAGTCACACCACCGAGTGTAATCTCGAGGAGACCCCGCAAACGGGAAAGCGTTGGGGATGCGGGTAATGCGCTTGGGTGGGACATCAGCTGGGCTAGTGATAGTGCAGATGGCAGTGTGGGCAGCGATGCGATTGGCAGTGTTGGGGGCGATACGAGTGTTTCTGAAAGTAGTAGCCCTCATAGTAGTCCCCGTAGTAAGCCACGTGGCAGCCCACGTATAACCCCAACGGACAAGCGCAGCCGAATCGGGAAGAGAAGTAGAAAGTACTACGAAACGGACGCAAAGATGATCGGGAACAGCCCCCACAGAGGGAAGTACTCGGACAGGGGGGCTAATGCCAGACGAGCGAAGGTGTGGGAGGGCGCGGTGAGAGGGGACAAAGGGGGGGACACTAACGAAAGAGAGGTTAGCGAAGTTGGCGGCTGTAGCGATTGTAGCTACAGGAGCGATGAAACAGCTAGATGTCGTAGAAGCCACTTCAGTGGCAGAAACTGCTCCAACGGGAGCAGCCACTTTAGCGCAAACGGAGACCTAAAGAATTGCGTCGAAGACGAAGTTGACAACAAAGATCACCTTGGTTTCTGCGACATTTCGCTCGTCCCCTTTGCGGATGAAGCATTTTACATAAACTACGGATGTGTTAGCAACAGACGACGCACCCACAGCACAGGCAGCGTGTTTGTGATTGACGACATCGGGGGGGGACTTGAAAGAAAGGAAATGGCGAAATGTAAAAGACGAATAACATTCGGAAGAGAAGGGAAGAAAGAATTTTTGCACAACATAAGTGCTGATTCAATCGTGAAGGGATGGATTTATAAGGCCGATTCAAAGCACAAGTTCTTTCATGTTAGACTTTTTTCGGTGAGGAATGATACAGATGGGAGCAGCGGCAGCAGGTCCATCGACGTAATGGAAAAATCACAAACAGTGAGTTGTGGCAGCAGAGAGGATAGCGACGGTGGGGGAAGGAGCGGTCTTCACCGTAGTAAGTGGAGACGGCGAAGTAAGGGAAGCGATCGAATCGGTCCAAGCGGACCAAGCGAACCGAGAAGACCAGGCGAACCCGGCTCCCCTCGCGACCACCACGTGTATGCCTGCTTGCCCTTCCAATTTATCAGTAAGTTCCAATTTGTGGACAGCCTAGACATGCAAGGCCTGCGCCTGGAAGAAAACCTAGACAGGTTCGTAGGAATGAACATACGAGCGAGAATATTCGACGATAGAGAATACATCCGCTATCATTTTGAAGACCTCCTGGGGAGGTACCAGTTTCACTTCTTCCTAACTCTGCAGTGGAAGGGTCCTGAAGATCACGTAAAAAATGACAAGCTGGGGTTCTTGTCGACCAAGTTAAGTGAAAAGAGTTTAATGGACCAAAAACAATGGGGAAAAAACATCCCCTGTGAGGTAGACAGTCTGCTGCTAACACGCCTGGATGTCCTCCTATTTTCCTGCAAAAGATTTATGAGCAAAGAAAATGTGAAGTACAAAGAAAAATATTTGTTCTTAAATCTTCCCCACTTGTCATCCCTAATTGAGTTCAATTTTAGAAATAATTCTGTCCAGACGCACATTGGAAATATTACGACGAGGAAGCAGAATTTAATTTGGTCTGACCAGAAATTTATGGAAGCTTTAGAAATTTACAAAGAAAATAGTAAGTACTACAACTTTTTAAAACATTATTTCACCTTCGATTCGGGATCGAGTCCATGCAGCTACGTCTACCTGAGTGAACTGGACAAATTTGAGGCAACAAATGAGCACACCGCCGCTACCAAAGTGAGTCCGAATAAACATGTAGAAGGAAAGGAGCCCAATGGAGCTAACCCAAAACAAAGGAACTACATTTTAGAGAAAGAAAAGGACAAAATTTTTCCAGTGGAAAATTCTAGTAACCTAAAAATGGAAGGAAATAAAAATGGGAAACGATATGAAGATTATTGGTTCTCACTAAGTGATAAGGAAAAACATATAGTGGATAAGATCTCCTTTTTAAATTCTAGTGTGTACAAAACTAAGTGGATATATGATTTCTTTAACTGCATTAAGTTAACCATTAATCTGAATAATCACCACCTTTGGGGAAACTTCCTTCTCAGCTTGGTGCTGCTAGAGCTGAGCTGCTACACGGAATCTTTCCTTTTCCTTTTCAGGATTTTTAAAATAAAAAAAATGTTTTTGGAAAGCTACAAATTGAAAAATATTATCTGCACAGTCTTCATAAGACGATTAAAAAAATACATCGAAAAGGAACATCTATGGAATGTCATCGTAAACTACAGAGAATATGATTTGTTCAGCATGAGAGAGGATAACTGCGATGAGTACTGCAGGAATATATTTCAGCGAAATTTAAGTCTGTTATGCGCTTTGGAGAAGGGGTAGTTTTCTGTTTCTTAAGCTTCGCATAGCAGCCTTCCATATGACTTCCCAAACCGGGCACGAGAACGCTTTCACAGGATGCACGCACGAGTTGCATCATACATGTCTTGCCATTTTGCAGACGTGTTCGAATGTAATGTAAGCGTGATTGTGTGTACTTGCGTGTACTTACATGCACCTGCGTGCGCGCTTGTCACGAGTTCATTCCGATGGTGAGTCCCCGGCGCCTGAATTGAAGGGGTGTGGAAAAGAGGGGGTTAGTGGGATGGGCCGAAAGGCACCCATCTTGTAGTCGCATTTTCGCATCATTTTTTCATCATTTTTTCATCATTTTTTCACCATTTTTTCACCATTTTCGCATCATTTTCCACCCCCTTTTAACAGCCACCCTCACTTTGCGCCCGCCGCGGTATTACCTCGCCTCGTCCAGCAAGCACTTGTTCATCAGACCCATGTCGATGAAAATGTAATTCACCAGTTCGACATCCTCATCGGACAGGGCCTGTATCGCTTCGGAATTTATCTGCCAGAGGGGCGGAGGTAGCACCGGAAAATGTGTAGCGGCAGATGTTTAGCGGTAAATGTGTAGAGGAAAATGTAAAGACATATCCTCGTAGACGTGCATACATGGGCACGCGCCCCTACCATGTTAGTCACGCTTCCTAGCAGGGAAACCAAATCGTAGGCCTTCCAAATACGAATCGCGTCCAGCAAAAGGATCAAATCTTTGAGGTAGATTCTGCCTTTTATGAAAGCATGGTCCACTTCGAAAAAAGAGGGATCCTCCTCCGTCTGGGAGGAACTACTTGTATGGGGATCATCACGGAGCGACGTATTGACCTCTTGAGAAGACCCATTCACGTTATGTTCTTCCATTTTCTGTCGCTCCCATGCGCGCTGTACATATTTCCGGTAGGATAAATCCACATACGCCGCCACACATGTGAAAACAAAGTTGATCAATTTCTTAACCGAATCTATGTCGACTGGTAAGCTGCCTAAATAGTGCAGCAGATGAACGAACGAGCTGAAGTTACTCCTTCGATGCGTTAGAAGGAAGAAATTATTCGCACAAAGCAAATTTGAAACGTTCGATATGAAGTCCTTGTTATGAATATCTATCTGGTCGAAGACGAAAAGGATGTCACCCAGTTTTTCTAAATCGCACAGATAGGAGTACTTCTCCATCGCGCTATCATTGTCATGGCCACAAATTATGCACCTAAAAAGAAGCTCTTCATTGTTCGTTCCTATATTGTGTAATTTGCCCAACTCGTGGTCCATTTTTTCAAAAAACTGCAAAGCGATTGTCTTCAGGTAGGTGCTGGAAATGCCATAAATCTGAATGGCTAGCTGAAGTATCACATGGGCCAAACTGCTTAACTGATTTTTGGAGTCCATTACTAGACGAAATAACTTCTTCTTAATGTCGGTACTTAGCTTGATGTCAAAACTGGAGAAGAGTTGCAAGTACAGAACAATCTGGTCCTTATTTAATTGGTAATTTAAGTTGGTTAACTCGCTAAAGATGTATAGAATGGCTGACCTGCAACTGACGGGTTCTTCTGTGGGTCCCCTCTCGAGCACATTCACTTCATATTCACATTTCTCCAACATATCGATGTACTTATTTTCAATCTTAAAATTGTGCAGTTTGTTTTTTTTTTTGTCCAAATATATTCGTGGAGCCGTTTTGTTCTTACTCCTGTTTTGGTAAAATATCATCTGATTTTGTGTGAAGCCTGTCAACACAAAGAGCAAATTGTCCAGGTGCTTCTTCTCCTTGAGGCGCCTGATCAGTTTAGCGCATTGCATCACGAAATAGGACGATATTTGTATGTTGGAGAAATACCTGTGGATGATCAGGGGGTAGCAGCACATCAGCAATCGCCTCGGCTGATCGAAGTTTACTTTCTTCGTAATCAGAATGTGCACCAGCTTCCCCAATAGGAGGTGGTCTCTTTCGTTGCGGTTCTCGCCAAGGTTGCCACTCCCACCCACGTCCCCAGTTGAGACGCCCCTTTTTGACAGAAAGAAAAAATGAAATATGCTACTGATCGACTTCTCCGAAATGGATCCCAACTCCATCTCAACCAACTGATCGATCATCCCCTTCTCCAGCTCTTCAATCAGGTGCGCCTTTTCTCTGTTCAGCTGCAAGGATAGGCGGTTAACATTTCCGCAGCGCGTTGTGATTATCCTCTCAGCTCCACGAGAGGCATCGCACCCTGGGGACTGTGTCCCCCCGAACTGACCACCTGCTGACTTCCTAAGAAGCCTAGCCTGCTCCAATAGCTCCCTCCTCTTTGTGGCCCAATAGTGCTTATAGTACCCCAAGCAGTGAAGTACCATCGAACAGCACAAGTGGGAACATTTATCCAAGTTCCTCAAGAAAGTGTCCACGTAGCAATAAAAGGCCATGTTGTATAGATTCAATCTGGACAAGCATGCAAAACCTAGTGCTGCCAATTTCAAGTCATGAGTCGAAACGTTTACATTCATGCTTTCCACCAGATTGTCAACAATATGATTCGTGCTGTTCCTTTTGTAATTCAATTTGAGGAATATATTTAGTAAATTCACCACTTGTTTGTTGTTAACCCGCTTGTCCTTTTCCTTCTGTTGCTTCTGTATATACTGCTCCCCCAGGATTTTCATCATACCTGTGTCGTTGATTCGACTGAATAGGTGAATAAAGGAGAAGAGGTCACTAAAGGAGAGGTAATCTTTCAGTGACAGTACTCTCTGCTTGAGGGACTTGAAAAAGAACTCATTTGGTAGGTAGCCAATTAGTGAATATTCCTGTGCGGGGGGGTCGTCCT
This sequence comes from Plasmodium inui San Antonio 1, assembly GCF_000524495.1. Classification (NCBI taxonomy): domain Eukaryota; phylum Apicomplexa; class Aconoidasida; order Haemosporida; family Plasmodiidae; genus Plasmodium; species Plasmodium inui. The sequence continues at coordinate 237,310 of NW_008481855.1, read as the reverse complement.
CATCTGCTTCGTGCACTTTGTGCATTTCGTGTGCTTCTTCCGCTTCGTCTGCCTCATCCGCATCTTCCACTTCGTGCGCTTCGAACACATGCGAGCCGGAGGCGTCCTTACACACTTCCGACAAGTGCGTAATTAACTCGTCGTACTCTTCATTGTCGTATTTGTAGCGGCTCTCACGACCACCTGGCGATATATGTGCATTTTTAAAAATCGAACCAGCTTGCATCGTCTGGTGCTGCCTCTCCAGCGCGTGTCCCTGATGGCCATTTAGGTCAGTTCCACCATTCACTTCACCCTCAAAAAGGGAGTGACTACAATGAGGTGGTGTGCATTCCCGCGCAACAAATCCACCACCATTATATCCATTCTTCTCTTCCCTCCCCTTCGAGTGATCAAAACACTTGCCATTGCTCTCTCTATCCGTTAGTAATACCCTCTTGTAGTTTTCCAAAAACTCTTTCCTATTGAACGTTATGGCATTGTTTAACAGAATAAGTAACTCCTTTATGTTCCTCAAATACAGGTTGTCCACCAGAAACATGGGCATTTCTACAACTTTGTCATTCTGTACGTGTAGCTTGTAAATCAGCTTTTTATTTAGCTTGCGTGCGTACTTGAGCATTTTCCCACCACTGGGTGAGGGGTATTCCGGGCGTAGAACAATCTGCGTGTCCTCGGGGTGGGGAGCCTTCAGTTCTTCTCCTTCCACATGTTAAGGGGCAGCGATGTTATTTTTTTCCTGTATTTTTGCTACTTCATTTCTGCTACTGTGTTTTCTCTACTACATTTTTTTCCTACACCTTTTTGCTTCACCTTTTCGCTTCCACTTCTTGAAACGTATTCCCGTCCCACTTTATCGCACCGGTCATGGGCACGACATGTTAACGCGAAGCATAGGATCGACTCGCCATTCCCCCCATCCAGTCTGTCACTTTTCTGAATAATCACGATTTGGAAAGTCTTCCCAAGCTAGTTATCACCTCAGCTGATGCAAACAGCTTTTTGCCATGACTTCTGCTATTCTTTGGATGACATAAAATAGGGCACTTAAAAATTTTCACATGCTCCTCAGTAACGGCATGTGGTGTTTTCAATTTCACGAATGTGATGGCTTCACTTTGTACGCCTTCGCGTGGACACATGTCAAATTTTTTTTTTTTTTTCTCTTCCCTCCCCCAGGTTTTGTTCTTTTCCTCCACCGCTTCTAAACAGAACGAACATTTACTCTTTCGCATCTTTCAAATTCTGGAAGCTTTTCCATTTTGAACATTGATGCTTGACAAGGGGCTTTGGTATATTCCTGTTTCTCTTTTATATAAACTCATTATTTCTGTTGCCCCCTCTTGTGATGCATTCTATCGGGGGGTTATCTTCTTAGGCTTCATTTTCGCCCTTGAGCGTTAGATGTTCCAATTTTTTTTTTTTTTCTTTTTTTTTTTTGTAAAATAATGTGACGAGTAGTTTTGTTCTTTGTGTATTGTTCCCCTCTGGATTGGCATTCCTTGGCTTGGCGGACGCCTCCCCTGCCATTTTTTTTTTTTTTTTTTTTTTTTTTTTTTTCTATTTTAATAAGAATTTTGTAACTCTTCAGCTATTTAAACAAGAACGTAGTTTATGAGCCCTCCCAATGAGTTAGAAGAACCCCCAAGGAAATGAATAAATACATTTTCCTCCTACTAGTAATTACAAAATTGAACACATTTGCATGTTACGTTAGGCGCGAAAGGATTTTTTGTGGCAACATCATGAGGAAGAACAAAGACAAGGTTAGCAGCGAGAATGGGGGCCCATTTAAATCCCCAGATGTTATCCATACTGTGCGCGTGGTAAGGGGATCCTACGGGGGAAGGCGCAGACGGGAGTTATTTTATTTGAGAGCCCCACGCTGCGGTTCGGTTGGCAGCTCACTTGGCAGGTTGCTTGACAATTCCTTTGTCAATCCTCTGTGCGAGGGTCCTCCTTCCGAATGCACCGCATCCAGCGCGCCACCTGCATACACACGGCTGGAACGTGGGCGAAGCAAAACCCAGCTGTTCGCCAAGACGCAGAAATACATAGACAATCTGAGGAAGGTAAAAAAAGTAGACAACACCATATTGGGAAATGATTTCCACGGGAAAGAAAGCGAAATAATCCATGAAATCCCAGACCGATTTCTGAACGCATTCAAGTGGGCCTTACAATTTAGATTAAAAAACTTTAACTGTAAATTTATCAGATTATCCAAGTTGGCCAAAAAAAAAAATGAAGAATTAAAAAGCTACGAAAATTATGCCATAGGGTATAAAGAAAACTTACTAGCCATGTTACAGAAGGATAAAAATTTTTTCCTGGATATTGTAAATAAATTGAAAGCAAAGGATTATTTTAATTTCGATATTTATTCTATCTTCAGATTTATCCAAATAGATGTTCGTTTTTTTTTTTTCCCCGAGTGTCATGACCAGTCGGCTGTTTTTTTCCTCATTTTCGGGAACCTGGAAAAGGCCATTGACTATTTTATTCGAAACAAAGACACCGTTGATTTTATGCAGATGGAGAAGTACAAGAACATGGGGGGGGGCAGCGAGATGCACCTCAGCATACGGCAGAGGAAGAAGTTGAGAAAGGCGGAACGGAAGCGCGAGAGGGATAGGCGCCGGAGGGCGTATATGGCGCGGGCTGCCTCCTTGGGCGACGCCGACGGGGGTGTACCAACTGCTGACGAAGCAACTGTGAATGATCCAAGCGCCGATGAAGAAACCGCCGATGACGAAACTGCCGATAACGAAACCGCCGATGACGAAACTGCCGATAACGAAACCGCCGATGACGAAACTGCCGATGACGAAACTGCCGATGACGAAACCGCCGATGACGAAACCGTCGATGACGAAACCACAGATGATGAAACTGCCGATAATCAAAGCGCCAACGACAAAACCGACGACGGAGCAATCCCTGAAATTTCCATAAACAGCATAAGCGAGGCTTCCCCCCTGGAGGACAAATTCGACTACTTCCTAAAACACTACGATGATGTTGAATTTTTTTTTATGAACCATTTCAAGACGGCAGAAGAGTTAAAATGCTTTTTCGAAAAATGCCATGTGGAAGAAAATAAAATAAAAAGAGAAGAAATAAATTTTAACGCAAAGGGAGAGGAAATAATAACCACGAACCAAGTGCTGAAAAAGGGGCTGAACTTAGAAATGATAAAAAAAATTATTAAAACATCTCCGAGGTTATCTTTAGTAAATAAAAACACCATCCTCAAAAGAATAACTCATTACAGAAATGAGTTAAAATATGACTACGAAGAATTGGTGCATATTCTGTATAATCTCCCACAATTTTATGCCTTTGGAAATTTAAAAAAAAAATATAAAGAATTGCTACACCTGCATGAAACCATAGAAGAGGAAGATTTAAAGGCATTTATCAAAAAGTACCCAAGGATATTCACCTACAATGTGTACAGAACCATCAGACCCAAACTCTTATACCTTATCAGACATATGAACAAAACCTTTCGAGATACTCTCTCCTTTCCACAATATTTTAGTTACAGCTTCCGCTTAAGAATAATCCCCAGACACATTGCCTACATGAATTTATACTATGACAATTATATCACTTACTACAAAGAGTTGCTCAGGATACACAATTATGCTGACTTTAACAGAAGATTTAACGAGTTGGTTTATAAACCCAACATCCCACCGATCAATTTGAAAATGCTTCTGCAAACGTCGAACAAAGATTTTATGAAACATTATAAAATTAGTTATGACGATCTTGTCAAATCGACGCAGCTGGCTAAAAATATCCACAATCCGTTCATAATGGAGTGATGTGTGCCGCGAACGGATTGGGAGAAAAAACGGGGGAACTCCATCGGCAACCACGTAGGAGAGCGCGCCGTTCAAGGGGGTACCTATATATAAATATATACGTATATATGTATACATAGACGCATGTGCACACACATGGCACCGTGATGTGCTTTCCTTCTTGTGCGCCAGGAAATGGTAACATTCGCCCTTTCTCCCCCCTGTCGTGTTTGTAACTTTTTTACGGCGCAAGTACGCCCACACGAGGGGCTCCTCCATAAAGACATGACAGAAATAATACGACAATAAAAATGACTAACGGGAGGTGTCCTTTCTGCTCGTATAAACATCCCTTCCCGCGGTGCAATTTCAAAATATGCACTTCTTAAAAAAATTAAAAAAGTGTCAAGTTGGGCAGGAGGGCACGTTTGTGAATGTTCTTACACAGGCGCGAAATGGGACATTTTTTGCAAAAAAAAAAAAAGTAATAATAACAATGGATGGATAAAACGGCGAAGTGGCCAAATGTCCAACCGACGCAGTGGAACACTTGTCCACTTGTTACATAACATCTCCCTTCTGGACTCGCTCAGCTCGGGGAACGCGCCCGCAGAGTTTCTATCCTCGCGATGCTGCTCATTCGTTTGTCGATTTTTCCCTGCGAAGGGGCATTATCTTTGTGCGCTGTTTTGTTTAGCCCCGCAGGGCTATTCTTTCGTGTCGCTCGGCCGTTCTGCAGCTTTGTATCTTTACCTCTTCACCTCTTCCCCCCTAGGCCGTCATGTCGATCGTCGGGTAGATGGGCGACGGCAGCGCCTCGATGATCCTGGAGATGTCCTCCGTGTTGTACTTGTAAAAGGTTTGGTCAGACTTCTTAACAGCGGCAATTTCCACGTTGGAGGAAGATAGCTTATCCTCCATCACCTGCCTCAAAACGGTGAGCGCCAAAATCTCAGCTTCCTCAAAGGTCATATCTTTATTGTAATTTTCTTGTAGCAATAATTCGGCCCCTTCTTGAGCAGACCCAATGGAAGCAGCTAAAAATCTCGTGTTCGTTCCAGACGGTTCCGTGTACCAAAGACAAGGCCCATTCTTATCGACCCCTCCTATCAACAACGCAACTCCAAATGGCCTGCTCATAATTTTCTTCCTTTTATTGTCAGACAAGTTGGAAAAATCTAATGCTAACTCCGATATTAATTCTACACAGGATTTTATGTTTATATTTTCATTATATATGAACTTGTAATGATTACACTCAACCCTTGCATAGTCTATGAGTGTCCTTGCGTCGGCCATGAGTCCACTCATGGCACATCCTATGTGGTCATCTATCGGCAGCAGCTTCTCCACTGAATGTTTTTCTATTAATGCAGAGGCGATTCTTCTTTCCGAGGCCAAGATTACTCCATCGTTCACGCAGATACCAACTGCCGTGCTGCCCAGCTGTCAAATGGGGGAGGGGGTACAAAATGGACAGACGTGGGAGCACACAGAGTGGAGTCACACAAAGTGGACTCGCACTAAGCGGAGCCACAGACCAATTTGGATGCCCAACCGGAGAGGCATTCCCTCACTCGGATACACTCTATGTGGACATTTTTGAAAATTCTGCAAGTTAGTGCTAGGCCCCTGATGACCTCATCTCATATACCATCCCATCTCACTCTTTTCTTCTTCTTTTTTTTTTTTTTCCTCCCTCTTGCACCTACCTTTATAGCGCCCAACGCGTATTCCACTTGAAAAAGTCTGCCTTCTGGCGAAAAGGTGTTTACTCCCCGGTCGTACTCGCTCCTAAGAGTGCATGAAAAAGTGAAAACACACAGAGGTGAGCAGGACAAACGTGTGACATAACATGCGTATGCAAGTGTGCTACTCTATAGTCATCGGATTTAAATCTAAGGAGAAGTCGGTATGCATTCATACGAGTGTATGTGCTTCCCCTCCGCTGGCTATCTCCCCAATCGTGTGTTACCTGGTTGAGAACATTTTTTCGCTTCGAAGAGGGGGGTATCAGGTCAAGAAGTTGAGGCAGCAACGGTGAGACTCTTTCTGGCTGTATGTGCGAAGGGTGAGCCACTACTATAAAAAAGTTCGTGTTTTCTCAGTTTGCGGCTGGTGACTCGTTTTCCTAGAAAACGCCTGTAAGTAGTTATTTCGTATGCGCGTCAGAACGGTAGATAAGCTATGTCTCCTGGAATGAGCCAACGGAAAAAATAACAAAGTGAAGAAACAATAAGGGCTTGAGAGTAGTGATATATCCATACATATGCGCGTATCTTGGCTTAAAATTTTTTTTTTTTTTTTTTTATAGTATTATGTAGGGCCTTTCTTATGGCGTAACGTTGTTTAGGCATACCATATTATGCTTGTTCGTTTGGGTTTGACCATGTTCACCTCTTTCTGCACCGCATATTACACCCCGCACAATAATGCTGATGGAGCTACAGTTGGTGCTTCCTTTGGGGAACTCAGCGGAAGAGACGGGAGCGAAATGGAGGTGAACTGTAGGCTTAAGTAAAAAATCCTATCGGGGAATGGCACCACATTGACCCAAAAGAGGCGGAGGGCTGGACTCTCCCAAATTTTGTTCGGCACGTGAATACAAATCTGTTGATAGTGTCAAGTAATTGGGGTCATAATTTTTCGCGACGAGGACTCACTGGGAAAAGGGGACTGTTCAGGAGTGGCTTCGCCGTAAAGTTGTCAATAGGTTATCAAGTTACTTGGAAGGTAGCCCCACGCGGAGTCGCTTTAGTTTACCCATTTTAACGAACTTGTTCTTGCACCCATACCAGGTACTCCCTCCCCCAAATAGTACACCATTTGGGGGAGGACACTTCTTCTCAGCCCCGTCCAACTACAGGTTGATCGCAGGGCACTTCCACGCATTGGTTGATTTCCTTACGACAGTGCCCATTTCCAAGCATCTGCTGCGTGGGCTTAAGGGAAGTCCATCCATTCGGTTCCTAATACATTTGCTTCCTCGCCAAAGGCGCTCTCCCAGTGGTGAACAAAAAACAGAGAATACATTGGTCGCTCCATTTTTTTTTACGTAAACAGAAGATGGTGGCTAGGCGTACTACTAAACCGACGCGTAAGAAACATGAACAGCTGCTCCTCCTCCTCCTCTGCCTCAGTAATGAGCCCTCAAATCAGCCCCATGGGAAACATAAAAGTGTTAGACCTTTATAGTGGAATAGGGGGGCTACACTACAGCATGCTACAAGCCCTAATAAATTGCCTCCACGAGAGGGAAGAAAAAGGCATCCGCAAAGGGGAAGCTACAAAAAAGCATGCTTTCAACTGTGCCAACCTTTTCAATGACACACTTCGGTTCATATCGATAGATCTTAACTCCCTAGCGAATCAAACCCACTACCATAACTTCGAGGAAAATTCAATCTACCTAACGGAAAAAAAATATATCGATAAATTCTTTAAGGAGTGTCAAAGGGAGCTGCGCACCCAGCCGGGAACGGCCCCCAAATATGCGCACAAAGGGGGAAGGAACAACATGAAAGGGATTCCCTTCGTCGAAGATAAAAATTACATCCTTCAAACGGATATAAACAACCTGGACGCACACTTTCTCGATTACCACAAAATTTTCATTCTGTTAATATCAAACCCATGTCAGCCGTACACCAGACAGAACAAGAAATTTCAGCAGATCAATTTGGATGACTTGTTCAGAAAGTACGCCTACTGCGCAGCAGAGGAATCCCCTCTGGGGGAAAGAAAAAAAAAGCAAAAAGAAAGTTCTCCCTCCCCTTTAGACAAATCGGATAATAGGAATAATTTGTTCACCCCAACTTGTGGCGCGAATGCAAGCAGTGATACAGATGATAAGGCCCATTTCGTCACCCCAAAGTGTAACGTTGTTGGAGGCATCCACTTCAAATGGACAAATAAAAAAAGCGATTACGATAAAGTATTGTGGGAACCCCCCCAAGGACCAGAGCAGTACCACGTTGATAAGCTAAACCTAGACCAAGCCTTAAGCTCCCTACAAATCGAAAAGGACGAACGGTCAAGAAGTTTCATCCACATTTGCAATTTGCTGAAGAAGGTGAAGGAAGAGAATTTGCCAAAATATATTTTTATCGAGAATGTCCGAAATTTTGAATTATCCACTTCCTTTTTTTATTTCATAAATTCAGTTAAGGAGAATTATAATTTCCAGACCTACCTTCTGTCCCCCCTGCAGTATGGCATACCGAATGAGCGTCTTCGTTTTTATTGCATATGTAGGAAGAAGCACAAGTCTCCTCATCTTACATCATTGGAAAGCTTCCCCAGTGGAGGGATAACTCCAATGTACAGTAATTCGCTTATGCCAGCCAAATCCATCATCCCCGCATTTGAAAACAACCCCAATTTTAGGCCTTCCCAAAAGTACTCTTTTTACACCCCCAGCTTGGCCACATTCTTGGACCATAATGACAGGTACCCAATAACGTGCAACACAAATGAAAATATAAACTTAACCAACGGGACATTGGAGGAATACCAAGTCGCGAACAGTACCCTGACAAAATGCTCGTCATTCTGTTTTGACATAATCGATATTAACCGAAATGGGAATGTGTGCTGCTTCGACGGGGGTCGTTACTATGTAGAGAAGAGTGGAGCCATAAAGGACCTTCGAAATCAGAGAAGCTTCAGAAACTTGATTAACTCGAGCAAGTTGCATTCCATGTGCTTCACGTCTAACTATGGGAGGTATATTAACGGATCCGGCTCGGTTCTCTACTTTTCCAGGCGCAGAGGGGGCTCCCCCTCAAGTGGCAGAGAAACGGGATGTGGGCATGCAGAGAGTGGGCATACAGAAACTGGACATATGAAAAAATCCCACATGGGAAACCACCCATCACGCGATGGATCCTGCGGGGATGACTTCTCTCGAGACAACTTACCCCATGAGGGTCACTCCAGCAAACCGCCCAACCCGGATCAACCACACCACGGAGAAATAATCAAACAAATGAGCAAATATAAAAACCGAGTGCGGTACTTTACCCCCGTAGAGATATGCAGACTGATGGGTTATAAGATGCACACCAGCACAGGTAATACGGAGGGAGGCGAAAACAGAAAAAACAGAATCGGAAATATATACTGGAACATGGACCACATTAACCATATGTGCGCCTACAGGTGTAGTGTGCACTACTGTGCTAATAGACATAGCGACACTTGTTTGTTCAATGAAGGGCTCCATTTGGCAGAGAATCCGGTGATAAAATCACGAAATGATGGAGTGTGTCGTGGTGGCGAATCTCCCCATGGAAAACCACAAGACGAACGGACAGCACCCTGCTGCTGTCATGAATTTAAATTTCCACCATTTTTGACAAACAGGCATAAGTACAAATTGGTTGGCAATTCCGTCAACGTCACTGTGATATCTTTAATTTTTCAAGCCCACGACATTTTCGGGGACCTCCTCAAGGGGGGGAGCCTTCCCAGCTAAATTGTCCATCCGACATGTGCGGCTCTTTTTTTTTTTTTTTTTTCTTTTTGTACGAAATTAGTCATGAGAGGAAGGAAATTCCGCCATCTTCACCGAATAGATGAGCCACATGAACGACCATTCCTCGTTTGTGATATTTAATTTGAAGAAAAGGAAGAGAGATCCCCTCTTTCCCACGCTGTTGTTCCTGTGCGTGTAATACACACTTGCGCATGAAGAGCATGATGCATTCACCGTTACAATTTGCTCTATTTGAAAATGGGCAACAGCCTTTCAACATTTTTGCGATACATTGTTTTCGTACTTTGCATTTTTTATGGCTATTCACTCTTGAAGGATTTTTTTTTTAAAAACTTTTTTAACCCTATTTGATGCTATTTCATGTAGCAACGTTTTTATTTTTTTTTCCGCCCTACAATTCGAGTCTTCGGAGAGGCCTTTTTTTTTCCCCGTCCGGAGGAAATTTTTTTAAAAGACGCCACTCAAGTATGTAACATATATGTTGTATGGGTATGTGTGCCCATTTTAACGCCACGAGGGTGCCCTTTTTTAAGTCTGCAAAAATGCCCGTGATAGTTAACAGAATAACCAACCTGGCGACGTGGTCTCCCCCCCAAACCGCGTCCTTTTTCGAGGTCTACAATATCAGCGCAGTTGCAAAAAAATGGAAAAAAAAATTAGGCAACCTTTTCCAAAGGGGGTAAAATGAAAAAAAAAGGTGCAGGAAAAGAAAGAGCGCGAAAGGGAATTTTTTTTTCCCCTTTTGACATATGTCCCATTTTTTCCTTTTCATCTTTTTGTGATTCGTAAAATTCACTTGCGACGAGTGGCGAAGCTGCAAGTAAAAGTAAGAATGACACAATGGGGTCACGTTTTATAACTCCCTCTTAACCGCAACATCAGCGTTCATTTTTGCTTCAAATAGTGTTCGAATATGCGTGTAATATATATTTATTATGTTTGCGCACCCTGCGGTTCTATAAGCGGAATTTATTTAAGTGTATATCCCCATTTTTTACGTTTTTTTTCCCTCCTTTTTAAACTCACTATGACATCATAACAGGTGTCACACTTTTCAGTTCGTCAAAAGGACTCCTCATTATTCGAAAATCTTTAATTTTTTTTTTTAAGCGAAGCAGCTAAGCAAGATACAATCGTGCAGCTGTTGAGAGTTTTCGTCCCTTCTCTGTAAACATGGGGAATTGTATCCCTCATTTGATATATACATAATTTAATTTCCTTTTTTTAAGTAAAATTAGCCAGATTTTTAAACCCCTTTTGAACCTTATTTGACCAAATTCCGCAACCAGCAGCGTTTTTTCAAAAATTCCCATACAGCGTTGTGGTTTTCCTGAAATATTTTTTTTTTTTTTTTCTTTTTTCTTTGTCACCACTGTGAAGATGAAATTAGTCCACATTGTAAAAAATTTGAACATTCCAAGGGAAAACGCTTTGGAAAAATTGCGTAAATGGGACAAGACAAGTAGGGGGGTTAAAGTGCTGACAAATGTATGCACTCCTAGGGGCAGCACAAACGAACATACGCTGCATGACAGTGGGGGGGGGTGCGTGCGGAGGAGGAGGTTCCATAGCAACCGGGGAGATAATCCAGGAGGAGCCAACTCGGTGGGGAAGAAAAATGGTGAACCATTAGGAGATAACCACAGTGAAAGCGCCCCCTTCCACGTGGACGACGTTGCAAACGAAGGCCAGAAAAAAAAAATCAACAGGTTTTACCTAGATAGCCAGGCGACCACCATGATAGACCCCAGAGTGCTGGACAAAATGATGCCTTACATGACGTACATATATGGAAACGCGCACTCGCGCAACCATTTCTTCGGCTGGGAATCTGAAAAGGCAGTGGAGGACGCAAGGAAAAACATCCTCCATTTGATAAACGGAAAAAATAACAAAGAAATTATCTTCACCTCCGGAGCAACGGAAAGTAATAACTTAGCACTGATCGGAATATGCACCTACTATAACGAAAGAGACAGCAAAAAAAATCACATAATTACGTCCCAAATTGAACATAAGTGCATCCTGCAGGCGTGTCGATATTTACAAACGAAGGGATTTGAAGTGACTTATCTGAAACCTCAGCCCAATGGAATTGTAAAATTAGAAGATATCGAAAAAAACATAAAGGAGAATACCATAATGGCGTCTTTCATTTATGTTAATAACGAAATAGGAGTCATACAAGACATTGAAGATATTGGTCTTTTGTGTAAAGAAAAAAATGTAATTTTCCACTCGGATGCATCCCAAGCCGTAGGGAAAATTCCCATCGATGTGCAAAAAATGAACATCGATTTGTTGTCCATGTCGGGTCATAAATTATATGGCCCCAAAGGAATAGGAGCATTATATATAAAAAGGAAAAAGCCGAACATACGATTAAATGCCTTAATACACGGAGGGGGGCAAGAAAGAGGACTACGATCTGGAACGTTACCAACCCATTTAATTGTTGGTTTAGGAGAAGCAGCAAATTTGGGATCCATCGAATTGAATCGTGACCATAAAAAAATGAGGTTCTTTTTTGACTATGTAAAAGATTACTTGATGCAAAACTTAGATTATATCGTTTTCAATGGATGCCAAACAAATCGATATTTTGGAAACATGAATGTGTCGTTTTTATTTGTGGAGGGCGAAAGTTTGTTAATGTCTTTGAACGAAATAGCACTCAGTTCGGGTTCTGCTTGCACATCTAGTACGTTAGAACCGAGCTACGTATTACGATCCATAGGAATATCAGAAGACATTGCACACACGTCCATAAGAATTGGGTTTAACAGATTCACGACCTTCTTCGAAGTGCAGCAGCTGTGCCACAATTTGGTTAAGTCTGTCAAGAGGCTTCGGAGCATCTCTCCGTTGTACGAAATGGAGATGGAGAAGAAGTCCTCCGGCGATACACCTCATTTTGTCTGGACCTAAAAGTGGCGGTGGGTGGGTGCAAATGGCGCATACAAAAAAGGGATATTCCCACATGTATGAGACCAGCATCTGCCCATTTGGCGAGCATATCTGCATGCAGGGGGAGAATAAGAAGAGGTGTACAAAAGAGCGAGAAGGAACGGAAAGAAAAGAAGAAAAAAAAAAAAAAAAAAAAAGAACAAACCAGTTCATATGCACATTTTTCCAACGCGTGCACTAGCCTAACTAAACCAGTTTTAAAAATATATTAACGTGTTTCTGTCGCGTCGGCAGGGTAGTACCTCCCCAGGATTAAAACCATATCACCACTTCATTTCCTCCCCCCCTTTCGCACCTAGCATGGGAGGTGCACTTTTTGTATGGGTACGTCAAACTGTGACTGTCTAACTTTTAATGATAAGAACCCACTTTTAAAAAAAGTTTCTTTTTTTGTGTGCTCCCCTAGTTTGGCCTTCTGCGTCCATCCGTAGCGTTGTGTGGCACGATGTGGAATTTTTTCTTTTTTCATTTTTTTTGTTTCATTTGGTATGCCCCCCTCCTTCACACAAGTTTCCTGCAAGTGCGGGAAGCCACGTCTGAAGCGACGCAAACACACTTTTATGTGTCGTGTTACGACGTGCTCGTTTAACGAATGAACTGCTTCGCTGAGGAGTTCTCCACGTTGCCTTTTCAACTTAAACTCTCCTTCGTCAACAAATTTGTTTCCTTTCCCATGGTATGGGTAAACTTTGCAAACCGCCAGCAGAACGGGGGTAACCACAGAGGGGAGGCGTTAAAATGCTACCCCTCGTGTGGCTCCCCGATGGTCGACTCTTCCAACAGTTCAATGAACCTTTTCGATGGTTCCGTAACGTTTTATGTTGTTCTTCTCTGCACCCCACCACTTCGACCTCCTCTCGTTTTTTAAATTTCACAAACCCGTATTTTGTCGACTGAAAGGAAGAACGCATATAAGCAGCTTCATCCAGTTTCAGGCCGCTTCAGCCAGCCTCAGGCCAAGGCGGACCCGTTTTCCCGTTGCGATGTTCCCCTTTCGATCGCGGCACGCCATTAAATAGGAACACATGCATAGTGACACAAAGGCACAAAAAAAAAAAAGAAAACTTCCACGATTCTGTACATACCATTTTGAGCAAATTCTTCGCATAAGGCCGAACTTGTGACACTTCGCGGGTTTCAAATTATTTCGAACGCGCGAACTCACCTTTTTGTTGTAAGGCCGGTTAACCACTTTAACCAGTTTTCTCCTCGCATTCTGGGGCAAGCTTAAAGAACAGTTGGCCTATTTCTCCTGCCTAGCTAAACGGGGGAACCACATATACACATATATTGGTACTGCCCTTTGCCAGGGGCAGACCTGCACATGTATACTTCACGCAATTTGAGATCCACTTCAAACCCCGCTTTTGTGTTAGCCCTGCTGCATCTTTTTTTTTTTTCATTCCCCGGTATAACAAAAATGAGGGGTTCTTAGAAGAGGCGCACTTGTACGATTTGACTCGGGGAGATCGCTGCAAGTGGGTCGTCGGGGAGGGTAAATGCGCACGCGCTAGTGTACGTGTGTGCAGTTGCGGATCATTGCGCTAGCACTTAACACGGTGGTGTTATAGCGCGGCGGCGTTTCACCACGGAGGCGCTTTCCCACTGCCATCACATAACCTCCCCGGCGCCCAGCACAATGACAAGAGCGGCAGGGCGCCCCAGTAGATCGAACCGCATATGAGAGAATCGAATAGGAGCGAACTGCATAGGAGAGAACTGTATAGGTTCGAACACGTAGACTCGAGCGTTCAGGCGTATGCACACATCTATCTACCTACACACAGACACACACGTACGTAAGGACTTACGTAAGTGCTTACGCAAGCTCGTCCACGTTGTATGAGCGCCCCCGGGGAAAAATGAAAAAGGCGTTTCTCCTGCTTGTGCTCCTGTCGACAATAAATTTCAGACACTACAGAAATTACAACATTAAAGTCAAGCTGAAAAATATGTCCAACAAAATTTACATGTCCAGTAGAGTCCAGTTAAAATCGACCAAACTGCAACACAGGAAGAGACCAAAGAAGAGGAAAAAATCAGAAATTTATCGAACGCCTGTTTTGTATCACCCCAATCAGAAGGACTACTTTAACCTGCAGAGCGAATACACCTGCTTGCCCGATGAGCAAGTGCTGGAGCTGCTCTCGAAGGATAAACTGAACTTGCTGATCAGGGCCATTAGAAAGAAGGACAACCAGGAGATCGACAAAATTCTGTACAAAGATGTGAATGATATATATTTGGATAGCAAGTATGTGTACTACGATGAGGGGGCAGAAGAGGAAGATAGAGGAGACGAAGAAGACCACACCATGGAGGGCAACAGCAGAGACAGGAATGAACTCTTCAACGGTAGTTCAACTGATAAGAAAAAAACTGCCTTGCGAAAGGACGAGGAGGAAACGCAGCAAGAGGGAGAAGAAAACAAATTTGTGGACCTAAACAATATTTATTTTTATTTCAAAAAAGTGAACATCACAAACATAAATAAGGACAACATAAATGACGACATATATAAAGAGCTAGTGGAGTTAAAAAACGTGTCCCTGGAAAAAGGGGACCAAATAGGTTTCAACCTGTATAGATACTTCCTGAACATCATTACAAATGTCGACAGAATGAAATACATCGATGATTTTTATTTGGTTAATTATATAAATAACATTTGGGTAACAAAAAATGTTCACAAATATTTCTATTTCTTAAATTCCCTATTTGACAGAATGAAAAAAATCTCCTATAAGTTGCTCCAGTTGAATTACAAAATTGACATAATTGGACATGAGGAGGAAGTGAACAAAATGAAGTACTTTGAGCGGCATGAACTTTTCAGTAAGGTTATTAAAAAAACCAAGTTCGTTCCCAACTATGTGCTTAAACACAGTTATGCCTACTCAACCGACATCATGAATCTTTACCAGTATGACATCAACACGAATTCGTATGTCAACAGGTTCGATAGCACCTATAGGGAAGTCTCCGTGAACGATTTCATTGACAGCTCCAGGAGGAAGAATTTAAACATTTGCTACGACGCAACGCGGTTTGACCCCTTTTACAGCTACGCCAGGGGGTACACCAGGGACAACGAGATGAAGAAGATCATGGGCCTCACCTATGGGGTGGCGTCCCTTCCTGGAGGTGCTACTGGAGGCGTTACTAGCTGTCTTCCTGGCAGTGCTACCCCCCGAAGTGACGACGAGGGCACCGAGGCCAAGCCGAAGAAAGCGAAGAGAAGCCACGCAGCAAAGGACATCAGCGCGGGAGTGCAGCCCAGCGAAACGGACAAACAAATGCTGGAAAAACAACCCCCTGGAGAGGAAAACCCGGAGCCCCATAGCGATGGACAGACGACGAACGAGGGAGTTAAACAAGACATACAGCATCACAACAGGGGCGACGGATGGCTGGAAAGGATAAGGAAGGACCCCAATTTAAAGTACGAGTTTTTGGAAAAGATAAGTGAAACAATGTGCAGCGAATTTGTAAAAATGGGGGTCCTGGATAACGAAAGCAAAAAAGTTGATCTGAACAAAATCGAAGACATCAAAAATGACAAGGACAACATTTTATACAAAAAGGTTTATGCCATGCGTGACTACTTTTACAGCATCATGTATGATAATTATAAACCCAATCTGGACATCTATGAATTGGAAACCTTCATAGATGCAGAATACAGAACCTACTCGTACAAGAGAGACCTCCATGTGCTTTTCAGAAATTGGGTTCTGAATGAGAACAAGGAATTGCCAACTGTGCACTTTGCGAGGAAGGATGTGGAACTCGCTAAGTTAAGATATATGTCCAAGAGAAAAAGGAAAGTGCTGGAGTTTAATCAACGATTTTTTGAGCGCCACGGGGAGGGCAAGAGGAGGTACTTCCCTGTGGAGGAGCACGGAGCGCCCCAAGTAGGTGCAACTGATGGGTCGCAAGAAGGGGCCCCCTCGGGGGAGCCTGTAATCGCAGAGTTACGAGGTGAGTCAGGCGAAGCGGCGAACGATGCAGGAAGCGGTGCGGGCAACGGTCCCGGTAACGGCCCTGACAGCGGTCCGGGTAACAGCCCTCGTATTGGTGAAGACGGCTCCGCGCTGAGCCCGCCAGACGACGAAAACGAAGCAGGGCAGAATAAATCCACGAACAAATCAGTGAGCTGCCTTATAAAGTGGAACGTACTCAGCCAAAACGACGCGAGGAAAATAAACAACGACCAGGACGAAACAGACTTAAGTGACGCGGACGACATTGACGAAAACGACGACGGGGACGACGACAGTCATGACCAGGACGAATCTTTCGACTTTGAAAAATACAACATAAAAACGAATGACTTGGAAACCTACGGATTTTGCGATGAGAATTTAACTGATAACGATAGCGACAACGTAGAACCATCCTTTGGCGATATGAATTTTGCTAAGTTGGTCATTTATGACGACAACTACGATCAGGGAGAGTTCGTCGAAACGATCACCAGTTTGATAAGCACTTGCGATTATAAGAGGGCATACTCCATTTACAACACGTTGAAGACGAAAGGGAAGGTCGATAATTTGTACTTCAAAAGTTATGACAATGCGGAAAATGTGGCCTTCCTGATGCGCCAGTCGAAGCAGCGGATTGTTGCCGACGTGGAGTTTCTTTAGCGATTCGAGGATATCCTTAGGCCAGCAGTATGACCTCAGGAGGAAGTGACTCAGCAGGAAAACTCATCGGGTTATCTCCTGGGGCTATCTCACTCGGTCACCCCAACCGCGGACGTCTTCCAAAAAATTTGCACTCAAAAATATATTCCCCGAGGGGCTCTCAGATTCACCCGCTTTTTTCCTGTCTGAGGGTTTGTTCCCACCCGGCTGCCGCTTCACTTGCCCGCTCTTTTTTTTCTTTTTTTTTTTTATGTATTTTGAGAAAACAAAACGAGTAAGTTTTCCAACGGAACACATATGAAATGTGTTCCTTCCATGGGGTTATTTTTATCACAATTTCGGGAACAGTTTCTCCCCCCCTATATGTTTTGCCTTTTCCTCATTTAATTCTTTTTTTTTGTAAAACGTGCGCTCTTTTGAAACTCCCCCGTTTTAAATGGCCTCTTACCGTCCTCCCTCCGTGCAACTATACCACGCGAAATGCATTTTCCTGTCAAAAGGAAACCACCCCGTGTGCACAATAGCGTCCCCTAACAATTAGCTCCATCCCGTTCAAGAAAGAAAGGTGAATAAACAAATGAGCGATGAAATAAAATACTCACCTCATGCTGGTCATCCCCCTGCTGCTAATCCTCCATGTTGGTGAAAAATAAACATACGTGGGGAAAAATTTCTTTGTGCAACTGATCATTAAGAGGTGTCGATTTAGCGAGTCTCGCCCGCTCCACAGTTGTAATGAAAAAGGGGCGCCAAAAGTGGAATAAAAAAAGGAAGTCACATCTAACAGGGAGCGTTTCAATTTAACCGAACTGAGTAACAATACGAGAGAAAAAACGGTGAAATATTTTTTTCCTAATTTTTGGCGAAACCTTTTTGGAAAGAAGCAGCACAAACGGAAACCTACTCCCTCATTTGTTACATGCGCGATAGTCTTCTTGGCTAGGGGGCACACCTTTGAAAAGGCGATCCCTCACTCGCTTCGCATCGTATCATTGGTCCCATTGCAGTAGCTGTGAGAAGCCTAGGCGGAACAGTCCACATCGACACGTCGCCCCTTCGCCACTTCACCTCTTCACCGCTTTGCCACTTCACCGTTTCACCATGGGGGGCGTCGACGCGTTCGTGCAAGAATACATAAACAGCAACATCGCCAAAATCGAAGACGTGGAAATTCACGTGGAAAAAATGAACCGAGAAATAATGGAACTCGATAAAACCATCAGCGAAAAGGTGGAGAGCCACATCCTAAGTCAAAATGAGTATGACCAAAAATTAAGACACATAAAAGAAAAAATGAAAATAATTAATAGCCAAATGGAACAAGTGGATAAAAAAACAGAAGAAAGTGAACACATTCTAGTGAAGCTATGTAAAGATATAAAAAAATTAGACATAGGAAAAAAAAACGTAACAGAAACGATTATAATAATGAAAAGAATCGTCATGGTTATCACTGCTATAAGCAGCTTGAAAAAAAAGGCTCTGAAAAGGGAGTACAGCGGATGTATTCCCCTCGTCTCTGTTATCAAAGAAATGCTCATACACATCTCCGACCTCAGGACAAACGAAAAATTAAGGAAACTGTACGAAGATGCCAACATCCTTTTCGACGACATAAAGAATCAGATAAGTGAAGACATCGATTTGGTGTACGACCCCGATGTGCACATAGAGAAGGATCTCATCATCGTGAATGAAGCAAACCACGTCGAAGGAGACAAAATGTCCATCAATCTTTTCGATGCATGCAATTGTTTATATCACTTGGATCAAAAGTCGGTCTCCAGTGTAGTTAAAAAATTCTCCAACTTTTTTCTCGAAAAATACATTATCATTTTTGAAAATCAAGCAAATAATTTAGAAGGGATCGACAGACGCATGGCATGGTTGAAGCGTGCATTGAATACGTATGAACATGTATATGCTCATATTTTCCCTCCGGTTTATAATATGCCTTACCACGTTGTCTGCAAATTCTGCTCTCTCACCAAAAAACACATCGTCAAGATTATGTCTTCTTCTATCGACGACATGAACCCCGTTTCGCTAATCCAGACTGTCATTAAGGTGATTAATTTTGAAAATTTTTTAACCAAGAATGTGACGTTTTTTATTGAAAAGAGGACCACCTCGCATGACGCGTACTCTTCTTTGGAGTTTCCCTTCCCAGAGCTAATTATGAGGAGGGAGTTGGCTCCAGGCGGGGGAGGCTCCAAAGGGGAGGGTCCTTCACCCGCGGAAGGGGAGCAGAGAAAAGACCAAATGGACAACACCAAAGGGGAGGGTGATCCCCCCATTAGAGCTGCGCATGATGATACTAATTCCCACGCACCGCAAAACTTCAAGGGAGTCATCTCGTGCGCGTTCGACAGCTACCTGTGCAGCTGGCTAAAATATGAAGAGAAAAAAATTCTTCAAAAATTTGAAAACATAATAAACGACGAAAATAAAGACCCACTGGAGGTAGGGGTGCACACTAAATGTAAATTGTCCTCCTCAGAAAAGGATCCCCTACTTGATGTTAACAAAATTTTAAAAAAAAAGGAAAAAACCCCGCTAGTGGACCCTGAAATGGTGGAAGAACAACACACAGTGTATAAGTCAGCCTACAAGATGTTTTACCTCTACAAAAGCTACATTAATATGATTCTTCAATTTAGCGACTGTCAAACTTTGTACGATTTTGTGACTTTTTTTAAAACACTGTTATTAAAATATAGTGAAGAGTTAAACAGAAGAATTGTAAAAGATGTGAAGGAGGAAAACAAAAACCAGCACTTCAAATTACTGTCCGTCATAATCAATACAAGTTATTACGTAGAACAAACAATGAATGAAGCGTTTGAAAATCTTGTCAAAGTTATTGACCCAATTTTTAAGGACAAAATTTGCTTCAAAGAAGAGGAACAACAATTTTTACAAATAAAAACAAAATGTATAAAAGGAATTATCGTCTTTGTAGAAAAAAAAATAAATTCCATCATTTCGAACAAAGAAATTGCAAACTTATTTGACCCAAATGATGTCCAAGAAAAGACTCCTTACATAACTAATATGGACCTATTTCTGCGTGAATATTTTTCCTTTTTTAAGAAAATTTTTAATGAGACCTACTTGCTTTATTTACTCGAAAAAACGACCACACTGATCATTCAGCAGTTTTATCACACCATTTTTTCGTTTCATTTCATGACCAATGTGACTGCTGAGCAGCTACTTTTGGACTGCCACGAGATTGAAAAAATTTTGTTCCAAACGGCAGTTCTGTTGAATACGAGAAAGGGGGAGCAGCACACCGACGCTGTGCCACACAGAACAGCGATTGTGGCGTCGGCGGCGACATGGGCAGCGGCGGACGACGAATGCATCATTCCTCAGACATACTTCAATTATGTAAAAAACCAAACGAACAAAATTAAATTTCTAATTAAAATATTTATCTCTAACATCTACGACATGAACTCCTTCAACATGCTGCTCACCGAAAATAACAACATTTGCACCATCGAGGAGATTGAGAAGATCCTGTCTCTGAAGCAGGACGACACGGGGGTGAAGGCCTCCCCGAGGGAGCCCAGCCAAAACAAGAACTACGTGCACGACATTAAGGAGCGTGGCATGAAGGCCGCGGAGGAGGTCAAGATCTTCTTCAACAAAATTACGAGTATGTAGGGGCTGACGGCAGCGCTGTGTGGAGGCCTTGCGTGGAAGCACTCTGTGGAAGTGTCTTCCCTTTTAGTCGAAAAATTCAGCAAGCTACATCGACGCTTGTGTTTCCCGCCTTCTGCATGCCTATTTGTTTAACAACTAACCCAGTTCATTTCGCACTTTGAATTGCATTGCTTCTTTTTTGCCAGAAGGGAGGACACCTCCTTGCGTGCACCGTTGATTAACACTTTTTCGTTTTTTTTCTAATCTCTGTGGGAGGAAGATTAAAGTTTGAATTTGAAAGGCAAATGGGAAGTGTACACGTGGGCGTTTGTTCATGGCGCACTTTCTGGGTTGGAATAAGAAAAAGGCACAAGGGGAGAGGAAGAAGTGGATAGGCACAGGTGGAGATGGTAGAAATGCAAATGATAGAATAGCGGATGAGAAAAAGTTACTGAGGGGATGCAGCCACGGCGAACTTCACGGCTATGCGGCCGAGGATTGCGCGCACACCTCGCGAACCACATCTAGCCGGCTAAAATGGGGAACCCGTAGGAGGCAAAGAACGGGTCGAACAAATGTACATCAACCGTTTGGGTTTCTTAAAAGGTTGACAAGTTGTGCCCCCCACCAGTAGGCCAAAACTGGGTAGCAACAAAATGGGTAGCCACAAAATGGGTAGCCACAAAATCCGTAGCAGCAAAATCCGTAGCAGAAAACCAGCTGACAGTACCCCTCACGAGTTGAAGGACATCCCGTTGGGCGTCTTCTTCCCGTCCAGGTGGAAGATTTTTCCGAAGCTCCTTATCCGCTGGGACTTCTGCTCCGTGTCGCTCTTGAGTTGCATGTACCGCTTCCCAATGTTGTAGTCGCCCCCCCCGTACTTCCTCAGAAACTGCGAAATGTCGTAGCTGCTGATAGCGAACGACTTTAGCAAATCGATCAAGCACAAAATTTCCTTATCGTTTACATCGCCATGAAATTCCTTTATGAGGATGCCATTCTCCGGCTGAAGCATAAAGGCATGGGCATCGTGGTCAATGATAACAACTCGGTCAAGATTCCTACCCAGTCTCTTCAAATCTTTTACGTAATGCCTTTTCTTCTTGGAGCATTGATCTCTGTGTAAGCATCCAATGGCAGGTATGCCCCACTTGGAAATCACTTCCTGTGCGACCGGGAAGTTATCATCTGACCAAATAACAATTTCATAAAAACTAGACAACTCTTTAAAGAACAAATCAGCATAGGGTCTCTTCAATACTCTCCATCCACTTTTCCTGTCATATTCTAATTTGGCTATTACATAATTCAGGTCAATAACTAGGGTTGGTAAATTTTCTGGGTAATTTAAATCTTTGAAGTCGGGTAATAATGGTTCATTACTCAGTGGAAAATATTTATCAATCAGTTCCTGCATTATATCGTTGTATTTATTTTCTAGAATTTCCACTTTATTTTTTAAGATTTTTAATAACTCCTCCATGCTTATGTCATTCTCGATGCAATACATGTATAGCTGGCCGAATGGCATTAGCAACAGGCTCAGCAGGAGGTACATCTTGATCATTTTTTCCCTTTGTTGTTTGTGCAGGTATATTTGCCTCAGAGACTGCTTGTCTTTATTTCCGTTTGGCGGGGCGCTTTCACTGTCGCTAGCAGTATTGGATGTGTTGCCAGTTAACGTCACTTCGGAGTGACTTCCACTTTCATGGTTTCCCTCATTTGGGGTTTCACCTTTAGCGCCCCCCAGGGATTCCCCTTCCATTCGGTTCACCTTTGTATTATCCCCTTTGAAATACGCACCAGAAGTACCTTCTGAGGAGGTGCCAAAGAATCTCCTCGTACAGCATCCTCTACGAACACCACTGTACAGGTTGCCAACTCGGGTGGGAAAACAACTCCTTTGAAATGGAATAAACCTCGTGATGGTACTACTTATGCTTACATATTTCTCTATATTGTTCTGACCAAACTTGTCTTCTTCGTTACGCCTCTTTTTATATTCTACATAGGAGGACATCCTTCCCTTGGTTATTCGAAACGGAAGATCCTTCATCATATTTCCTTCCCACTTGGGAGGGGAAAAAAAACCGGAACAAGTTAAATGACTACTTCGACACAGGGACAGGTCCTTTTTATGACCCTTCATTTCTGCGAGTTTGCTCAGTTTGGCTACATTGGGAGCCCCTTTCTTTTTTTTATAATATGTTTGAGAAACGCCTGCATTGTTTCCACAGTCCCCCCTTAGCAGATAATGGATTAATTTCCTCTCATTCTTCTTCAGATTTTTTAAACATAATGAGGTGATCATTTTATGGAACTTCCTCTAAGCATTATGTTGCCCGGGAAGTTCGAACATGACACACAGGGGGCTGGGGGCGGAGCGCAGTGCGCAAAAAATAGGGCGAATATATAGCAGGAGGCGTAACACGAAATGGTCCTAATGGAGGGTATACATTTGTACATCCCCACTCATCAGGTCTACTAGGATGTCTCCCCTTCCCTTTGCATTTCACGCAGGGGGTAACTTGCTTCTCTCTCACGGGGGGAGTGCGTACCCATTGGTTAAAACTTTCCGTACCGGACCGGTCTCCACTCGTTCTTGCTCATACAACAGATTAGGAAAAGCTATCCTTTTCTCCGAACGGGGATGCACGCCCGTCGGACGTTTTCGTAGAGACGACGTACCAGGGCGTGGGATGGGGAAGCATTTTTCAAAGAGCCTTCTGCTCTCTACGATGCTCCCAGGGGATGCTCAGCGAAATGAAAAAAAAAATCCAACGCTCATGTTGTAGAAGTCGCGATGGATACAAAACTGCTGAATAGAGAAAATTTTGGGAAAAAAAAAATTAAAAAAAAAAAAAAGAGATTGGAACAACGCACTGGTGATCAATTCCAGCTGTCACAAGCCTTCCTCTTCCAGTTTGTTAAAACTGATGGCGGAACAAAAAGATGCTCCACATGAGGTACTCACAAACGTGTAAGTTTCTCACCTTGCCTACATAACACTTGCGTGATGTCAATTATAAAACGACACAGAGTGCTCACACGGAGGGCTAGGGAAGGGTGCCCCTGAGCGCTGTGGCGCATGTAGGGGGCGCCTCCTTACCTACTCATGTAAACGTATACAAATATGCCTATCGAGAAAGTTGGTTTACTTTTATATTATAATTTGGAGTCAAAAATTCTGGTGTAAGAGTTCTCTCTCACTTCCGAACCTGTGTAATACGGATAAAGTATGTGCAAAAAGATGGGCGCGAGGTGGGAGAAATTTTTTTTTTTCCCATCATTGGAAGTGTCCCAACTTGGAAGGATACAACGTGGGCAAACAATTACTGCAGGGACCTTTTTTTTTTCCTTTTTTTTTCCTTTTTTTCCTGTTTTGATGTCATTCTCGGCGGATCCCTGCGGGCTAGCCTAACTTCGACCTTTGTAGTTTTTTCCTAGCGGGTATTCTGCGTCGAAATGTCGGTGGGGGGTACGAACAAGCACGTATAGGTATACGTCCATTTATATCTACATATATGTGCATATATGTACTCGTGCACCGCGGTTGCCGTTACCCCCCCCACACCACAACAACTCTCACAAGACGAAAGCAGCGACGCGGAGAAAATGAAAAGCATACGAAGCTTCCTTTGCGATCTATACCGGCACACACCAAGGATTATTCAGCTCATAGATATTTTCCTTGCTTTTACCCTTTCCGCGTTAATTATTTTGTTGTTGTATGTTTATTCTTACTCTTTTTTCGGCGAACGGATTTCAGTTGCCGCGATTTTCACGGCCATTGGAAATTTCACCTTCTTGGTGGCCCTCCGGGAGCAGGTAACTCCAAAGTGGTGCAGAGTGGCAAATAAGGAGCAAAGAAACGGCAAAAAAGTGGCAGAGAAGAGCCAAAGAAGGGCCAGAGAAGCTGCGAAGAGTGAGGCCCTCTGACGCTCGCGCTAATCCAGCTACACGCCTAAATGACGAACAAAAAAGTGCACACCTCAGTTCGTTCGATGTTTAGCCAAGTCCGTGTCTGTGCTCCCCAATTGATCTCATTCCCGCTTCCCCCCCTATTTTTCCTCCATGGCGAAGCTCACAAACAAGAGCCTGTTTAATCTCAAAAGGGAGAAAGTCATTTTCGATTTTGTTATGTGCACCTTAGTACTGTACATTGGTAAAGGATTGCATTCACCGCTTCACTTTATCAATCCGCGTGTTTTTTTTTTTTTACCCCTTTAGTTGTCGCCACTCATTAAGTTGTACCAATCAGTTCGCGCCTCCCCACCTTTCCAACGTACAGGCGTGTTCAGCTATATGCACTTAAATTAGGAAGCGGCCACAGGATTGCAATGCACACTAGGTAAAGGCAGACATTTCCCCCGGTTCGATACTTTTACTGAAAACCAGTCCGGACAAAGAACTTAGGAATGTACAAACAAATGACGTGAAAATAATTGGAGGTATAGCAACACATGCACGGGGATGCATCTATATTTTGCCATTTTGCTGACGAATAAAAACCCTACCGAATGAGGAATTACCTGTTCGGCTTCACCCTCCTCCTATTCACCTCGACATGCCAAAGTTACATCCCCCAATGGGGGAAAAAACAAAGTGTAAATGTTCCCATGCGATGCAGACAACGTAGACGCGAAGGCAACCCCCCACGTGCAGTCCGAAGCTACATGAAAAGGCTCAGAAACGCCACAGTCAAAATTGACATAGAGAACAGGAAAGATTTATCAAAGCTTGAAATTATAAAAATGTTTTTAAAAGGAGTGAAGGACTGTAAAAATGTCGAACGTTTAAGGGAGAAGGCCAAGGGACACGTGCCCCCAAGCACAAGGCGAAAACTGATGAAGCAAAGACGAATGGTCAACTTGCGAACTCACGTTAAGAACTGCAGAATAAGGAAACAGGAGGAAGTTCCGCCGGAAAAGAACATCCTCAATTTCCCCAAAAATCAAATCAAAGATATAAATGCCGCCGTCCTGTACTTCAGGCATTATTTCGAGAAGTACGAGGAGAATACAGATTGAAATTGGCGGCCCCGTGCTGTGTTAAGGGCGATCCAGCATTAGGGCGCCAGCCAACTTCTCCCCCTTTTTTTATGTGTGCAGCTGTCACGTTGCAGGTATGTGCATTTTTTATACGTGGTTTTTCCACCCGATGGAGGGAGCACCGAATTTTGTGCGCTCCCTTTTTTTTTTCTCGTCCAGTTTATGCGAAACGGTTGGCTAATCGTACAACCCTTGTCTTGTCGAGTTCGCCCTCCGAGAAAATCCCCGCAATTGTTCCATCCGTCAAAGTGGCATATAACATGGGCATGTGTGCGCCCACGCGGGTGATTACCCCCTCTCCCATTTGGTTAAGCAGATGGTACGTTCAAGCGTTGGAGCGAAAAGCGGGACATCGCGGTGAAGAACTCCTTGGAAGCGCAGAAAATGCTGCAACTATATGGAGGGATATACAAAACAGGCCCTGTACGTACACGCGTGCGTACAGTGGGCGTCGCAGTTACCTCTTCCGTAACATCAAACAGTTCAAAAAAAAAAAAAAAAAAAAGGTATGGAAAAGCGGTGGAGAAAACAAAAGGCAGGTTCGCATCGCTGGAGTCTTCACCCTAATCAGCCATTGAAGTAATGCTTCTTATAATTGGCATTAATGCTGTTAATGACATCCCCAGTTTCCTTCTTAATTTGGGTGTAAATTTTATATTCCTTCTCCACGGGATATATATCTCTGTACGTTTTGACACACCTGTTGTTATTTTGAACGAATTTTTTTTGATATTCGAAAAGTATATTTTTATAATGCCTTTTTTTTAGCAGCAGACTCTTTAGCTTCACCAGATCTTTGTAAATATATTTGTACTTTTTTTCCAAGTGACTTATGTCTTTACTGTCATCCACGTCCAGCAAAATCTTCTTAATGTTCTGGTCCTTTATTAAATTGGAGAAGCTCCCCAAGTTTTTGTACTCCGCGTTCGAGGAGCTCCCCACGGTCTTGAACTCCGCGTTGGAGGAGCTTCCCAATTTTTTGTACTCCAGACTGTCGGCGGGCCTACTCTCGATGCTTTTAATCTCGTCATGCGAGTTGTAATTGGCTTAGGCAAAAGGGGGAGGAAGCGAATGTATGCGATGCGGGCGTAAGATGTGCGTAGGAGGTGGGTGATCAGGTTCCTGTGTAATAACTAGCAACAGACATGCCCCCGCATAAGGGAACAGAGACATGCCCACGGTCATAGGAAGCCATGCGCTCCCGCACAGGGTTGCCGCTTAGCCCCTGCGCAGAGCCGCACTGCAACTGCACGCCCGCTCTACACATTCGCTTTTCTTTTCTTACTGCTTCTTTCAATTTCGTAGTCCCTGCTTAGCGAGCAGCTTTTTCTAGACTTGCCATCGAACGAACCCACTGACATCCCCCCCCCTACGAGGGTACATTTCAAGTTCTGGTAATACGAATAAATAGGTCTTAACGTTTCCTTGTAAATCTTGTTTGGGATAAATTTAAAATGACTATAAAATAACTTATCGTAAAGTTTTAAAATCTCTTTGATTTTTTTTTTTTCATTTAATAGTTCCTCATTGGGTAACATTCTGGGGGTTAAGAAATAATCGACGTCTTTTCCCAAAACTTTCGTGCATATGGACAGGTACACAGTTCCATATGAATCCATGGTGAAGTTTTTCTCCTTTGATTCCTCCTTTTTTATCTCCTGAATGATGTTATTTATGCTCCTACTGGAGTAATCCTCCCGTGGAACCGACTCTCTGTTGATGCAGTTATCCCCCTTCTGTGAATCAGCCAATTTGGACACGTTTGATATTTTTTCCTTCCTTCTATTTGATAGATAACCTTGGGTGGTTATGTCCTCCTCTCTTCTCCTCAGACCCTGCACAGTGAGGTGTCTCATGTTCCTCTTGCGTTGGTGACACTGTTCCTGTTCTTCTTCTTCCTCCTCTGCACCTTTTTTGCTGTGCGAAGAGTTAACTGCGCTTGTGTCGCGACCGTCATAATCACTACGATTGTGTCTACCCCCGCTGAGTGCGTTAACCCTGTCTTGCAATCTGTATTTCTCCTCTTCCTCTTCCACCTCCCCCTCCTCCTTATCCTGGTGGAGGCCGTCGCTATTGTTGTCCTCTTCCCTTTTTCCGTCCTCCCTCCTCTTCAATAACGAGAGGGGCTGCTTCATCTTGTGCTCCTTCTTCTCGCTCATCTGATCTCTACATTTTTGCAGATAAAAGTTTTTCTTTTCGTCTTCGTTTTGGTTCCTTATCTTTTGCAGTGACCACACGGGGGTTCCTTCTTCCCCCTGCTGGTCCTCACTATGGCCCTCATTCACGCACTTCTTCGCGTTCCTGCTGTCACCTTTATTGTGCGCGCCCTCCTTTTCCGCTACGCAGTCATAGAAGAGATTCTCCTCTAGCGGATTTCTTCCGCGTATGGCGTCTTCGTTCTCTTCCTGCCTTTTGGTTTTTGCTCTGGTGTACGCTTCATTAAAGAGGACATCGTCTTCTTCACCCCGGGAGTTGCCCCCTTCATGGCTGGCTTCTCCTTCCTCACAAGGGGGTTCTGCCTCCTCTCCTCCGCTGAGCAAATTCATATACAAACTATTGCTATTGTAGAAAATGTCTTCATCGTCAATTTCATCATTCAAACTAGAAATGCTCCTGTCCATTTTTCCCAGTTTCTTCAGGGGGAAGTTCGGGGTGCTGACCCCCTTGTAGAAATTTTTTAGACTCTTTATTTCCTCATTTAAGTTGGTTCGTTTATTTCCCTCCACTTTCGTTCTTCCATCTTCATGCTCTCTTAAGAAGGGGAACCATTCCTGCACACACTGCTCTAGGATAATAGTTATCATTTCATTTTGTGTACTCTGATTGCTGTGCCCGTAACTTCCGTTTAAATTTTGCGAAGATTTGCTCAACATGGATTGCTTCCCTGGACTGTTAAAAATACTACTTGAGTAGTTGTACGTGTCATAGGAGTTCTTCCTACACATGTCAATACATCTTCCCCTTGTTACACACTTTCTTCTGCACAGTTTTTTTCTTTCTCTTTTTTTTTTTTTTTATGTGCACTCGAATTGTGTACCGCGGGGTTGCCCTGATTTGGGGGGGGCCTTTTTTTTTATTTTCCCCTCTTCCCTTGTATCATTCAAATCTGCGCGCGCTGGTGAGCAACTCCCTCCCCTTTTTAAAAACGTCGACGCTTTGCCCCCCCCTTTTGCACACCTGCGCATGAAAAGGATAAGCGCTGCGGTAACACTGTGGTCACACTGCGGTGAAACTGCGGGAGGGGTCGTGCCAGCGGACGGTCTTGCCTCACCACAATTGAACCTTTCGGGAGGCAGACATGCATGCCATGGCAGAAGAATTGTCAACACAGCTCTGGCAGGAGTGCAGCGTCACTACCGCTTGGAGTGAGTACTTTTCCGTGGAAACTTTTTTTCTTCCACAAGGCAAATTTTCTTTTCCCAATGAGGAGCACTCATTACGCGTGCCTCGGTTCGCCGCTGCGCTTTGGAATATTTCTACGCATGAGCCTGTGGGGGGTGAGCTATTGGAAGAAGATGAAAAGAGGAGCATAAACTGCCAAAAGGGACTAAGCACCTTCGAGCATGCATGCATTTGATGACAGCACGGGTGTATCTTTATAACTCACGCGCACAGTGAGAAATCAATTTTGCGTTTCCACTCTCTCCCCCTCTGTGCAAGGCTGTCCAAGCGAGGCGAAATATATTTGTGCTCCAAATGAATTACCGGCTAAGCCCGTTTGACGCCCTGCATGTACTTCACTTTCAGCAGCTTGTAGGCGAAAATTCTGAACCTTTTAAAAAAAAATTTGATACAATGAAGGAAGAAAAATATGTATATATTTTGAGAGGCATGTACAGGAAAGTTTTCGCAAAAGTGCTCGCGAAAATGATCAAAGTGGCTTCTGCCTTACGACTCGATTTTTTCATCCCTGCGAATTTACCCATGGTGAAGCGCCCTGACGACTGCGAAAAAATGAGCACTAAGCTTGTAGCAAGGAAAGTGGCATATTAGGAAGCATTACGAAAATATATCATTCGAAATTTTTCACTTCCACTGATTTACCCTTTGTTTCCCTGTTTATGTTCCACTTTCGCAACTGAACAGGAATATAGGAGACGGCGCAGGGGGGAGTACTCAACGTAGGCTCGAAAATGCACAAAATTAGGTTTCCCCCCCTTTTTGCCCATGTAAAATTGAGCAGAATGATGGACAGTCCCCCCATTTATTTGGTAACTCCTCTTCCATCCAAAAGGCAAACAAAGCTATTTCACAAAATGTGCAAAAAGGTGTATCGCTGCAAGACAGCAGATAATAAATGTGGATGAAAAGACCACGCAGGTTGATCCATTCGGACTGATTGGAATTTTGTTGAATGAGAAATGTAAAACCACATATGAGGTGGGGGGGGGAACATCTTCAGTGTGTGTATAGCAATGCCCCAGATTACATGTTATTTATTTTTTTTTTATTTTTTTTTTTTTTTTGCTTTCTTAAGAGGAAAAGGGAACAAACGCAAAAACGCTTTCTTTTATACACCCCTTTGTTGTGATAGCCGCATTTACGCATTGTGTCCTACGGGGGACAATCACGTAGGCACTCTGGTAAAGAACAAAAATGAATAATTCAGTTGTGCATATGATGGCAATTTCGTGTCACTCCGTCTCACTGTGAAAAAAAAAAAAAAAAAAAGAAAAAGGCACTTCGGATGCACTACCTTCTCTGTGCGCACACGGAGGAACGGGAACAATTTGCCATCTGCACTTCTTTCACGAAACCTTTAGGACACTTAACAAATTGGGCTAAAAAATAATTTCGTCTTGGAGGGTGACCAAATAAATTCGACCAGACGAACAATTTCCCGTATGCACATGGGGGGCCATAAATAAGGTCGACGGGACAAATAAAAAATTGGACACCCGTCTCTCTTGTTTTACCCCCTTCGAGTTTATGGCCACAAAAATGCCGTAAGAAAACTTCTCCGATTTTATCTATTGTGCATGGAGTGTAGTCCTGTCGTTACGCCACCCATAATTTTTCTTTTTTTTTTTCCCACAATGTGCCGCACCTAACTTTAGCACATGCAGAACACGTAGCAGATAATGGAGACTCTTATCTGTGGATCACTTTCTTGACAACGTTGAATTGGGGAACCTCCCCCTTTTACAGCTACGGCTATAGCTGTGTCGTTCGCTCCTTGTCCTGTTTGTGAATTGTGCGGAACGCGTCAGGAAAATAGGCAAACATGAAAAGGTAAACCAGCAGGGGCGTCCTCATTTTTCGATTTTCTCATTTTAGCCGGCCTTCCCCAGGCGAATGATAAACTTAAGGGTGATGAACAGTGCGCGAACGGTATGGTCATTCGAACTGAAGTTGCTTAACGAGTGTGCACCACGAAAAGGAACACTATTACTCCCTTGTGTATATGCCTTCATCAATGCGATGCTATAAAGGTATCTTATGTTGCTCCTCTTTCGTTTGTACCTTGCTGCTCATTTTTGTTGCGCTGATCTGTTGGTTTCTTCCCTTGGGAGGTCATTTTGTTATGAGCAACTGTATGCCATTTGGTTTGCCATTAAGTTTTATTTTTTGTTTTTTTGTCATTTTGCGATTTCCTCAATATATTTTTCTTTTTCTTAATCTCCGCTTTTATTTTGCATTTTTTCTTCTTTTTTTTGTTCACCGTGTGTGGCACATTGGTACTTAAGTAGAGGTGCCCGTATGTCCCCACCCATTCATTATCGCGCACTGTGTCAGAGTAGCTCCTCAAAAATGTGTACACAAATGAAAGGGAGAAATGAGGATACATTTTGAAGAAAAAATTGGAAAACAAAAGGCTATCGACGGAGGGAGGATGATATCTTATATGAATTCAATTTAACGTTACTTTCAGTTGGCCTTCCCTTTTTTCCTTTTGGCTGGTTTCCCCGTGTACTCCCTCCGTACGCGTTTATCCATTTCTATCGTCCTTGGCAGTGATTGCGTAGTTGGTCAGTGTTACGTGTGCCTTTTTTTTTTTTGCGGCCTCTTTTCGACCATTTCGCCACCTGTTTGCGAAGTTTTGCCCCATTAGTGCCAGTTTTGCGCGCCCCCTCGACCCAAAGCAAAAGTGTACCAAAATTTCACGTAGTTTTTCCCCTGGACTTTTCTCTCTTCCCTTTTTGCCGCGCTTTTTTTGTTGCCCTTTTCTGCTTCATCATTTCCGTGCATTTTTCTCTTTCGACTTTTCTCCTTCTCCAGCTTGGCGCTTTCCTTTGCGCGCTAAGCACCCTCCGCATTGTCGTCTTTCCCCACATGTGCTTAAGCGCGGCGGCCATAAGCAGTGCTCACTTTTTAAGGCAAACGAGGAGGCATGCATACATACATGACTGTAATGACCTCTACGTGACTTGTACACTATTGCACATAATTGTACACAATTATACACTGCTTTCGCGTGGTTTGCTAGTCAGTTGGCAGCCGCCCCCACGCACCACGTATATCTCCCATGCCCCTTCCCTCGGTGCATCCTTCGTATGCATACTTTCCTCGAGTGTATAAAATATCACGTGTGGCACATGCAAAATGGATTTGCTTACAAATCTACATAAAAACAATTCCTACTGCACGTATGAGGATGTACTTTTTTTTTCTTTTCCCTTTTAACATTGTTAGGATAAAATGCATTCTTTTTATTTATTTATTTATTTTTTTTTTAATTCTTCTATTTAGTTTTTTTTTTCTATTTTTTTTTAATTGAGATAATTTGAGATTCGAAATATCCCCAAATTAATCTTCATTTATGACCTGAGTATGCATAGGCATATGCGTTTTAAGTACCCGTTTTATACACTCAGGTGGAGTTCATTGCGTGTCAGCACGTATTGAACAGATAAGAAGCATGCGTATGTACGCACCTGCGTATATAATACGTAAGCTCGCGTGTACTTCTTCGCATTTGTAATGTATGCCGTTTTTCGTTTTTTTCATTTTTAACTCCCCCCCCTTTTTTTTCTTCCATCTTCTGCTTCATATCCTGTCATAATTTTCTCGTTTTAATTGTAAATTGGGAGCGGACTCGTGGAGAGATAAAAAAAAAAAAAAAGAAA
>NW_008481855.1:163951-204088 GCF_000524495.1 Plasmodium inui San Antonio 1 | reverse complement strand
CTTCGCTTGAGGAGGGTATATATCCCATGTGTGCAGTTTCAAGAGGAGAGCTACATGTAAGCACACCGTTGGCACTGATGGTAGCAATACTGAGGGAACTGCGTCTTGTATCGAATTAGAGCCCAGGGCTGGCCAAGAGTAGCCATCAAAACAGCGTCGTTGTTAGAGGAGGCCGTCTTGCTTCTCTCCTGAAAGCGAAACTCTTTCATTTGTGAGTTGTTTGCCCCCTTCACGAATTGTTCATTTCGATAGAGTGAAGGTCAAGTACAGACGAGTGTTTGCTCCCGGGGGAGATCTACCTCGTGCGCATGTACAGGAATGTGCACCCCATCCGGGTTAGTCGATCTCTCCTTCCATATGCTTATATGCAAACGAGGAGACCAAACAATTGGACAAAAATACCTCACGAAAAAAGTGGGAAGAAGAATAGCAGAACATATTATCATACGAACACGTTGCATCGCCAAAGAGACAATTTGGAGTTAACGAAGTGGTACCAGTCTCCTTTCATTTTTTATCCAAAAGGACATATAGCTGTCCTCTTTTGTGGCGTCCATTTTGTGCCTACTAATGATGAGTACCGATGCTCTCATCGTAGAAATGATCTTTCCAAAGCACACCATTGTTTTTTAAAAGAGGCATCACGGTATATATCTTGTTCCCATCAGTATGTGTAGAAGCCACATATTTACACCTTTAGGAGGAGTTCGTGTCATTCAAAGCGCCGGTGCACGCCACGGCGCGCGTGTCCCTTTCTATATGCATTTACATAAAGTGGGGAGCGCCTGCCCCACTAGTTGATCTATCGGTGGGTCGTGTAGCCGATCATACGTAAGATTCTTAGTTAGTCCGTTTAATCGGTGCCATTTTGTCCATCTCGTTCTCTTTGTTCATTCGCTCCATTTGCGTGACACTGACAAACTCCATATGTGCCCGAGCCGCACACATATGAAACATCCCAATCGAAGGGAACAGCGAAAATGTACAACAGCAACGACGATGAGGAGGAGAACTACTCGAGGAATAGAAGAAGCAATTCGTCAGACAGTGGGAACGGGGACGGAAATGGGATGCTAGATGATCCGATGAACACCTACAATCATTACAATAACTTTAATCGGTTTCACGAACAAAACATGCAGTCATGCAAAATTGATGAAATATATGTAGACGATAGTTATGACGAAAATAATAGTTACAGCCAGAAAGGAGACAAGCTAGCCGACAATAACCATTTCGAAGTAAGTAAAAATGTCAGTTTCGATGGACCATACAGTCATAAGAACCTGAGGGAAGTTACCGAAAATGAAATTGAATTAGTGGTGGACAACTTTTTCGATCGAATTAGAAACAATGAGGATGTCTACTCAGAATGGAAAGTATGTCCCAATTTTATCTTTCGACTTTTATTTATTGCAAAGTCGAGATCCAATAATTATATGTATCCAGTGGCATCATCCTTTATTGAAGCCATCGCAAAGGATGATTGGGTTCCTGATTGGGGATTCAGTAGTGTACAATACTATATAATTTTAATCAACTTAGCAGATTATAGGAAATCGTATTACAAAATCGATCACTTTAGTTTTTCTCATTTGAATACTGATCGTGGTTGGCACAATTTTGTTCCCTTCGAAAAATTAAGGGAGCCAGGATTTATCAATGAAAATGGGCAAATCGTCCTAAGGGCTGGCGTCTTCCCTTTCGGTTCAGAATCTTTTAAAAACAGCAGAGATATAAACTATGATAGTAAATCCAGGACAGGATTTGTTGGTCTCAAAAATCATGGAGCGACGTGCTATATGAATGCCCTACTCCAGCTTCTCTATCATATTAACATTTTTCGGAAAGCTGTTTGTATGATGATTTTTAACATAGAGAATATTATTGGTGAGAAAACTTTAGAGTTTTTTAAAAAAAAATTTGAGAAAAAAAAACGAAGGAAAAAGTTGTGCCTCACTAGTGACAAGAGTTGCACCACTCAGATCGTTGCTAACGGCCGGGAGGTGGACTCGAAGAAGGCGAAGAACCGAAAGAAGAAAAAGACAAAATTTGAGCAAGCAGACAGTTCCGATTCGGAACACTTCAAAGGGGCTTCCCCGATGAGGATGGTACCCTACACGCCTAGCGACAACAATGGCGAGGAGGGCAATCGTGATGGAGAGGGCGACATCCGCCAGGGGGACGAACACAAGCGGGATGGGGATCAGCACGATATCCGAATCCAAAGGGGAGCCTTTGGAGAACCGGAAGTTACTGCAAACCCTCATCAATCCCAGTTGTACCAAATGGGAAAACACAATCACAACATCCGAATGAAGAATGAAATGGAAAATGCGGACCTGCGGATGAATCATCTAAGTAGGAGCAACGACAACGATAATGGTAGCAGCAGTACCACTGGTCAGCTGAGACACTCGAGGGAAGACCCCTTGGGGGCACTGCATAATGCGGCCCTAGCGGATTCGTCCCCCTTCAGTGGGTCCCCTCTGATGGAACGTCCATATGACCACCTCCATCAGCTCCCAGCGGATAAAGTAGAAAACGTAAAAGAGAAAAAAACGATCAGCGAATACCAGCATATGTACGCCCCCCATGAACAGGTAAGCAACAACGATGGGGAACAAACACAGGAAGAGGCATCGTATCGACCCAGCAACGTTGTAAATATTTGTCGAATCAGCAACAACGACATTGCAAAAATTGCCAACATTCCTAGCGTCGGGGCCCACGAGTACGAAATAAAGAACAATAAGAAGCATGCCTACGTGCATAATTCGTCGTCTGACCCGTCTATTGACACAGGAGGGATGCAAAACAATGTGAGCAACAACGATAGCGGCGAGATGTACTATGACAACTCTGTGTACAAAAGTGAAGGGTACAACAACGAAATGGTGATGACAGTGAATTGTAAGAAGAACAAAAAAAAAGGAATGGTGTACGAATCGAAGAAGAATTTAAAAAAAAAAAAAAAGATTTTCAAATATGCAAATGAGCGAAAGGTGGAGCAGGGTGAAAATAACGATCATGTGATGTCCCCTTTTAGCTCGTCCGATAACTTGTCAAACATTTCGACCGTGTCCAAGGAGAAGAAGAAAAAGAAGTTCGCTTCTAACAACAATTTTGATTTAACGCCAAGTGGTAGCGTGAAGAAGGAAAATGACAGCTCGGTGAATAATGCCCTGGGTCATTCCGTGGGTCACTCAGGGGGTCATTCAATGGGTCACTCCGTGGGTCACTCCGAAGGCGAAGAGGGCCCCGTGCCGCGGGATGGAGAATCCTCCCCCTTGGGTGGTCTCCATGGTTCCGGTGCCGAAGCGGACGGGGACGTGGATGGTAGCCCGGATGAAGACTCTGCTGCGGATGATCACGACGATCAGAGGGATGGTGCCCTTCGGGGAGATGAGGACGGTTCCTACTCAGACAGCGACATGTCCGTCCTGTCCATCACCTCCTCCGGGTCGTCGTCCTACGTGTCCTGCTCCTCGGCCTCCTCCTCATACTACCACAAAAATAAAAGGAAAACAAAATATGATAAGTCGAAAGAAATAGATTACAAGAACATCCTCCTGGAGGAAGAAAACGAAAAGAAGAACATCCTCCCAACATCCTTGGCGTTACAAAATTTGTTCTACAAGTTACATTGTATGAATGAAGCTGTGTCGTGTAAAGAGCTGATAAGATCCTTTGGATGGGACGCAAGTGATGTGTTCACTCAACAGGACACACACGAGTTGCTAAAGTTGTTACTGGACAAGGTGGAAGAACAAATGAAGGGAACGGTAGTCGAAGGCTCGGTGAAAAAAATGTTCGAAGGAGAAGTAGAAACTTATATAGAATGCCTAGACATAGATTACAAAAGTGTTAGGAAAGAGACCTACGAAGATATTCAGCTTGACGTACAAGGCTGCAACAACATTTATGAATCTCTAGACAAAGCAATCGAGGCAGAAGTGCTAGAGGGAGATAATATTTACGAAACGGATGGGTACGGAAAACAGAAAGCCAAAAAAGGCATGAGGTTTCTCAGCTTCCCAAATATTTGTATATTTCTCCTCAAAAGATTTACATTCGATCTGCAACGAATGGAAACGGTCAAGCTCAATAATCGCTTCGAATTTTACAAAGAATTGGATCTATCAAAGTATTGCAAAAATGGAGGAGAGTATATCCTACAGGCCGTGTCAGTGCACCAAGGGAATATGAACAGTGGACACTATTACTCCTTCAGCTATAAGCATAACGAAAATTTTTGGCTGAAATGTGATGATGATAAAATATTTCGCGTGAGTGAATACTCAGTCATTAACGACAACTTCGGTGGGTACGACATCAACATGGAGAAAGACTTGTACGACTTTGACATCGCAGATAAAATCAAACAGAGGATGAAACACTACAGTGCCTATATGCTTGTCTATGTAAAAAAATCGCTCATCCCGAAGCTTATTAAAGAGTGTGACCCAGCTGTGGTCAATCCACAGGTTGTTAAGAGATGCAGAATGGAAGAAATTATCAACAGAAGGAGGACCAAACTGAAAGAAGAAATATTACAATACGTAAAAATTAGAGTCTTCGATAAGTACTCCTATCTATACAAGTCGTTTAGTGACCTCCCCCCAGTAGGTATCCCCTCCCTTTTTAACATTAAATTTGACAGGAACAAAACCGTTTTGGAGACCTTCTGTAAAGTTTTGAAAATCATAAAGAAGATTTACCTCTGCAAGAGGAAGAAGCGCGCGGATTATCTGCTGGGCCGCTCTACGAAGCTGAAGAGGGAGAGGGTGGAGAAGACATCCAACCTGAGGGACACTCGCCCCATGGGGGACAGCTCCACGTCCCCGTTACTCAAATCCGAAACGCCGGCAGACGGCGGCGACCCCTACCGCCAAGCTCCACTTGGTGGACTTCACAAAGCGGGTGCGACATCCAGCCGGAGTGACCGCGCAAGCAGCGATGGAAATGGACACAATCGACCCTCACATCAAAAATCGGGGGCGAAGAAAACGCAGGAAAAGGAGTGGAACGAGCGGAACGAGCACATCCAGGGGAAGGGTACTCGAGAGGACGCGTCGAAAAAGGGGTTGAGCGAGCGCGGATTGAAAGAAGAGTGTACTACCCCCGAAAAGGGGCCCCTCGACATAAAGATAGCGTGTGATAACCCCCCCGAGGAGTTTCCTCCGCAGCACAGCCCTGGGGAGGAGGATTCCTTCTCTACGGTGTCTTCAGTCCCCTCCTGTTGCAGCACCAAGTCGATTGATAAATACATTAAATATTTCTCCAAGAGGAAGAATGAAAGGGTTAAAAGAAGATCCTCCCACGTGAACAACTCGAGAATGAAAAATTTCTCTTCGTCAAACAATTCGTCGCACTACTCTTCTTCTTATTCGTCCCACTCGGGGGAAGACTCCTACTCTTCCGCCTCTTCCTCATCATCGAATGGTTATGTAAAGGAGAAAAAATGTTTCTACGTTTTGCTGCCCACGAATGATGTGTATCGTTACTTCCCTCTAGACATGAAGATCAACAGTCAATTGTACTTATACGAACTCCTAAAAAAAACGAACAAAGAATCCAACGATCTATTCCCAACCATAGACATATTATATTTGCCCCATAACAAAAAAACATCCATTCGAAAAAACAATTCCAACACAAAAAATAAAAACGTTTTGTTTTTTTTTAAATATTTTGATATCTACGCGGAGGAAAAGATAGGTGATACGTCCCTCATTTGTCTGGACCTAATGTACTGCGATGTGTACCTGAAGCCTAAGGAATTAGAATGCAGGATTATCCAAAAAATATTGAAGGCAATGAAAAAGGGTTATATTACCAGCTATAATTATGACATGTGGAAGAGTTACCTCAATGAGCAGGAAGAATACTACTACGTAGACGACCCTCTGAATTTTAAAATCTTCATTGAGTATAAAAATAAGTGTAACTTAATTAAGTCCAAAAAAATTATTGCTCACAATAAGATGGTTCCGGGGGACATTCTCATCTTTAACTTCCTGAGTAACGCACAACTGGAAAAGAAGAAAAATTTTATCGTCCGCTTGGGCACAAGGAAGGAGGATCTTTTTCTCACTGAGGAGAACCAAGTCACCTATGACCTCTTCTTTAATGCTGACGTGCTGAGTAAAATTCTCTACAGGAAGAAAAAGCTTATTGAAAGAATGCACAAATGTTGCTACATTGTTAGCAATAAAAATGGAGTCTACTACAAGGTGTCTTCCTGCGCTTCGGATTCCGTTGACTGTGCCTTCCCCGCCGTGTCAAGCACCGGAGTTTCCAACCTGAACGGGGACCCCACCGCCAGTGAACTCTGCCAAAATGACCTTCTCAATGATGACTACTTTGTGAATGGAGGGAGTCCCAATCTGAGGACGAAGAAGACGAAAAAGGAGACGGGATCGGAAGTGCCGGTCCAGCAGGATGCGAACATGGATTTTGGCGCTATCGATTTTGCCTCTCCGAGTCGTATGGAGCAGGAAAATTACTTGTCATACGGGGAAGACCAGAATGGTGCAAACGCTGTTTCACGTAGCGAGGAGGCAGAGGAAGAGGAGAACTCACGGAAAACAGCACTAGGATTCGACGGAACCAAAGGCACCCCTCGCATGGACCAAAAGGAGGGAGCCGACGCAAAGGACCCGAATGGAACAAGATTGAATTTCTACCTCCCAGTGGAGAAGGACCCTCTTCAAGGAGTCAACGCAGCGCTCCATGCAAAGCATGAACAGCATGAAGAAGATGCAAACCTTGCAAACCGTGCGAACCATGCGAAGCATGCGGACCCCCCCCTGCCTCTCCTCATAGACGATATGAAGGACAACACCCACGTAATGGACGAACACATGGATGTCGAAGACGCAGACTTCACTGCACCAAACATGATGAAAGAAAATCTGAGCAGCCAAGAAGTGATGAACCTTTACCTTTACCTCAAAAAGTTCAGTACCAAATTTGAGAAAAACGGAATGAACACCGAGTACTGCTTGTTAAGTAAAAGCATGCTCATACCCGTGAACGAAGCTGCCGTTAACAACAAAAAACTCATTTTTAAAAAGAAGAAGAACCACCCGCCTAACATTTACAACAATGAGTGTGTAAATATTTGTAGAGATTACCAGTACCCATTTTACTCTCCGCCTACTTCGGATCTTTCAACGGATGACGAAAAGAGAGTTCCTCAGAAAGGTATACAAAAGGAAGAAGTCAAAAGAAAGAAGAAAAAAAAAAATCACGACGAAGCTGTGACGGGTGTTTCCATACAAAATTTGAATTGCTCCAGTGGATATGCTCAAAAGGAGGCTGCGCACATGGCGATTAGCGCAGGTAAAAATGATGAGGGTCAAGCGGACAGATTAGTGTATAAATGCACCTCCAATACCATCAACGGGATACGAGAAAGAGCGAAAGACGGGAAGAACATCTCCGCGACGAGCAACAGTGATCTTAAAAACGATTATGGACATAATAACAACCTGCGAGTACCCAGCGTCAACTTTAATTCTTCCAACGAAAATAATATTTCGAACGACCTAATCGCCAGGAACGATTCCGAAATATCGTTCTGTTCCTCTGCCAACTCGGATCTGACATACACCTCAGAAAGCACTGCCTACTACATGCTGAACGCCGAGGAGTCATTAGAATCTGTCTACACGAACGAAATATATGATCATAAGAAGAAGCGAAAAAAAAAAAAAAAAAAAAAAAAAAAAAAAAAAAAAAAAAAAAAAAAGGGGGAAATTAAAAAGGCTTTAATTTTTCTATACACGTATGGCAGGCAAGCGCACTGCCCACAGGTGTGTTGGGATACATGCACATATCCGAAGATACACATATACATATAGACACAACGAGGGTGATCAAAGTATAATTAATAATGGAAAATTCTTTTCTTTAATTCGATGAATGAATTAATTTTACAATTGTAGGGGAAAAGTGAAAAGGGGGGCAGGGGAGGCAAATAAGGCACTAGGACATGCCTGCACATTTTGTCAAACATGCATGCACTGTTGTGAGGGGGGGGTACTAGGATGCATGTAATCGCATCATGCACACACCACATGCGCAACGTTCGCGGTATGTAGCACTACCCCCAGAGCAGCTGTCAACCAAGGATGAAATAGCTAGTGAGCGATGAAAAAAGGGAGAGATTAATTAAAACTAAACGTAAAAATAAAATTAAAACTAAAATTAATAAAAATGAGGGTGAGAATGATATCAACCAATGAAATGTCCATTTTGGCAGCCAGAGATTAAAAATTAGGGAAAATTGTCGTGTGCGTATGTTGGAAGAGAGGGGGCGATCAGGATTATGCTATTTTCATTCCCATTTGGGGCTTCGACTGGGATGGGGCATGGTGTTCTCCTGCGGGGTGGAAGGGTAAAAAGGGGGGGGAGAGAAGCCCAAATGGGGCAATGTTAGCCTCGCGGGGGTAGGAAACCGTGACAACAAGCACGCAAGAAGGAATCGTAAAAGGAATCGCAAAAGGGTGTGTACCCCGCTGCAAATAAGCACTTCTATGCATATATACGTATACATATATACACAGCGCAAGGGGGGTAGAGGAGGTTAAAAAAAAGACTCACCTATAATGATCGCGAACTGCTTGTTCTTCCAATTGATGGTGTCGTCATTGGACCTCCAAATCCTCTGCCCGTTCTCAAACTCGAAGAAGGTGATTTTGTCGAATATGTATTTGGGCAGGAGGGTCCTTTTTCTTATCCTGTTTTTGATGTCCAGCATGTTGTCATTCGGCTGCGGGGGGAGGAAATCGTAAAAAGGGGAGGTGAATACATACAGGAGGGAGTGACACCACACACAGGCACATGGCACGAAAATGAATAATTATATTTATGTATTTGTTTCTGCTCGGGAGGCAGTTCCTTACATGCACGAGGACGTCAAAACTGTAGCCGAAAACTTCCTTCGAAGGTGTCTGATTGAAGACGTGAATTATCTAAAGGGGAAGGTGACAGCAGGAAGGCGAAAATTTACGGTGGGAGGGCAGACAAGATGAAGGCGCAAATGGATGCACAAATGGAAGTACAAATGGAGATCCTATATTTTTCTCCTTTTGGTGTTCCTCCATTCTAGCTCGCGCCAATTAAAATCGTCAAGAGGTGGTTAAATTGTAGAGAGCAATACTCTCCATTTCTTTTCACACGCATGGAGTCGCAGGTCGCGGGGGTGCCCACCTTAAGCTGGTCCGTTTCTATCAAATGTTTCTGCTCGTCGGTAAAATCAGGCTCCATCCTTAGCGGAGTGACATACACATTTTTGATATGGTTCGTCTTGACGAAATCCATTTGTACCAGCTGCTCATTATGGCTGAGGTACTTAATTTTGGGGCCGAAGGTAAACAACAGTCGAAATTTCTGCTTGACATCTATTCCTCTTTTTTTCAAGTAGGGGTTAATTTCTAACTTAATTTTGTCGATTAAATCTTGAACTGTTGTGTAATTGTCGGACGAATAGTGTCGGTTCGCCATGGTGCTACTGAACCTGTCCGAGCTGGACGATCCGGAGACATCACTGCTGGAGTCGACATCCCTTTGGAAGTAATTTTTCTCCCCTTTATCCTTATTAGGCAGGCTTTTCTTAAGCTTAATATGCCCTGTAAATGCCGCAACAGACTGTACATTCGCGTTAAACAAGTGAACTACATAGTGGAAATATTTGGGGGAATCCTCCGGGTACAGTCTCGTGAAGTATTTATAATGAAATGGAAGAAGAGACAAACAGAAGGTTTTCTGTTCCGTGAGTGAGTTGTGTTCCAACGCTACGGAAAGTTGTTTTATTATCGTTTCAAATGGCATGGGTCCATATGTCGAGTTGCTATTCTTTTGGTAATTCTCTCCATCTGAATCCGAATTAGAGGTGAACGAATCAATATTGTAAGGGTTAAAATTTATAGGGCTATTTAGCGGGGGGTAAGGGAAAATCAGCACATGCGTGGGGTCCACATTCATTCGATAGCAGACATGCTTAAAGATCTGTTTGGTTGGACATCTTATGTCAATGTCCAGATCGATTTTGCATAACTCCTTTTTTAAAAATAGAAAATTAGAGTCGATATAATTTAGACAGCTTTTTTTCAAATCTTTCTTCAGAACAACCCCTGCACAATTCCGATATTTCCCCAGCTGATAAATGGGGTCATATAATTTAAATCGGAATCTGTTTACATACATTTTTCTCTCCACAAAATCTAGATAGTCGCATATGACATAAAAGGGCAAAATGGGTTTTTCTTTGTCTTTCAGTCCGCCACACTTTTTGATAATTTGGGCTTTCCTGTTTTTTCTTCTTCTTCTGTTCGCTTGGATTCTGCCGCTGCCCAGGGGGGAATTGCTACTGATGATGCTGTCGTTGATTGAGTTGCTGTTCTGGGCGTTGCCGGCTCGATCATTTGGAACCATCAGATTGGCGACCCCCACGTTTGATGACACTTCCATTATGTTCGCCGCCTCCCCCATCACGTTCTCGTTCGATCCCATCACATTCATGCTGTTTATGCTGTTCATATTCTCCTGCAGCAGGGCCCTGCTCCTGTCGTTCATCTGTGCCTCGCTGGCCTCATCGATGTCAGTGTCCTTGCAAGTTCCATTTCCTGCCCTAGCTGCGGCGTTCTCATCATGTGCATCACCGTCTCCTCTGTTCTTATGATAGGAATAGATGCTATCGCTCATGTGTTCACCCTTCATGCGGATCTTACCGTCCGAAGTTTTTCTTCCCGCCTTCTTGCACGTGCTGTTCCGGTTAATTCGTTGACCGCTTGACTTTCCTATGTGTGACACCTCGTCGGTGTTATTCCTTTGGGGGTCCTCCTGTTTTATGAAATTATCACGGATGTGATTCTCTTTGGGAGCGTTCGCTATGCCTTTTGGATTCTCACTCTCCTGGCTGTTACTACAACCGCTAGCGCTGCTACGGTCACTGCTTTCTCCGCTACTATCACCCCTGTGTCTTGGACCATGTTCTCCCGTTTTGACCCTGGATCTTACCTTCTGGCCTGCCCGACCACCCAAACAGGGATAATTGCCTGCTTCTGTTTTTCCCCTGGGATGAGCCATACCAGCATACAATTCGATCTTCTCATCATCCGAATTTAGGTTAAAACAGTTTCCCTTGTATTCACCACTGTTCAGTGGAGAAGCCGAGGGATCTACATCGTCGTCTATCTTCGTTTCCGATGAAGTAGCGATTTTTTTTTTTTTTTTTTTTTTTTTTTTTACTGTATACCTTTTCATTCCACCCCGCCTCACCGGCAGACTATGCACATTTTTTTATCATTTAACTTCTTTTTTTTCCCCTCCCCTCATTCGTCATTTTTGTTTTATTACCTTTGTTTTTTCTTCCTACTTTGGGCGGCAAAATGTAAATAAGTCCACTTACACGTTAGCGACTTAAAATGGGAAGCGGAGCGTCGCGC
The DNA here is from genome assembly GCF_000524495.1 of Plasmodium inui San Antonio 1. NCBI lineage: Eukaryota > Apicomplexa > Aconoidasida > Haemosporida > Plasmodiidae > Plasmodium > Plasmodium inui. The sequence goes on along the minus strand of NW_008481855.1, from coordinate 192,632 downwards.
CAAGGGCAAACGGGTTTGCAATTGACCTTCGGGGAAGCACAACATCGTTATTCTTTTGGGGAGCATCCCCGACCAAGTTTTTCTTCTACTTCCGCGGGGTTGCAGCGGACCATTCCGACTCAAGTGCGAAAGTTTTTCTTCCCTCGGTAACCCCATCAACAAATGCTGTCCACACAGTAAATATACAAGCGCTTAAGTGGAGGCACCGCTGGGAGCAGATTTATGCGCACGTTTCGCCTCCCCTGTCTCGCGCAGATTTTGGCAATTTGGCGAGGAGCCCCTTCTGCAAATGCGTAGCAGATGGGGGAAGGACGACCATGGGGGGAAAATACATCCTTTCAAAATTCACCCCTGTAATCGCCAAAACAGATGTGTAGAAATAGGAAAAGAAAAAAAGCAAGTTTCCTCCAAAGGTGCGGTATTCCATTAGGAACGCGCTTCACTCTGTTGCCCAATCGCTTAAAAAACCGGGAAACACTAAAAGCGCGCACAACGCTTTTTTCATGTTAAGTCGGTTGTCATTTCGCGCAAGCAAAAGTTATTTGTCGACAGAATAAAAATGCCAACGTGCAGGTGTTTTTTTTTTCCTTTCCGCTTGCATTCCATTTATAAGGAGCCTTGTTTATGCTTGTTTCATGGTGCGCCTTTTTTTCTTATGCCTATTCCGGTTGGCATTATATTCTTTTTTTTTCTTCTTTTTTTCCTCCTTTATGTGAGCACTCTGTAACTTCTCTTCCGAAGGTTAACTGCTGCATGTGCCTGCCCACGTAGCACTTGCATGTCCCGTTACCTTTGCAAGCACGAGATAAGTTAAGGCAGTTCCCCTCAGGGCACGTGAATGTTGCCCAATGTCGGGGGGGTATTTTGATGTAAGCATTTTATGTATGCATATATATTCATGTGTATTCATGCATGTACGGGTAAGAGAACCAACTTGCAGGCCCCTTCTCCCCAGTGAGTGCTTTTGCAAACGCCGCCGCTGGGAAAACTGAAACTTTTGTAAAAAGTATGATTAAGTGAAACAGCGCCAATGAGATTATTCCACTGTTGAGCAGTGTCCGAAGAAGCTCGATTGCAGAGGAGTATTCCAAGCAGCTTGACTGCAAAGGGGGGAGTGTTCCAAGCAATTCCACTGCGCAGCAGCCAATACTTTCGCTTCCTACTACAATGCAAAATGATCAAAATTGACAGAGTACTGGAGATCAATGTGCGGGATTTCGCGCGCGACTTGAACGTTTTTTACAAGAAAAGTAAAGCCATTCGGAACATAGGACAGACGGAAAACTCTCGAAACAGACCCTGCTCCGACAGAAGAACGGTGTGCAAATATGGAGACACAGTCACCATTTCTTTGGAAAGGCACATATTCATTTGTGTGCGGCGAAGCAACACCTGGAGGGTGTTCCGGCATAACAGTAATGAGATAGCGAAAGCTGGGGAGGGTTCCGCTTAGAGGGGAACCACAATTGGGACGATTCTTCATTCCCCACTTGGAAGAATTCAAAAGCCCAGACTTGAAAAGGCAAATAAATAGAGGCAGCCCCCAAACAGCAGCAGGAGAACGTACTTACGGTCACTTTTGACGCACATTCTCCGTGGATCCTTGCCCACAAAATTGTACCTTCCCCCTCCCCCCCACCATGTATTACTTATGGTAACTTATTTTCCTCCGCCACCCACCCCGAATGCAGGTTCCCACAAAATTGACAAATGCGTCTGCATTGGTGACTCGGACGTACTCGTCTTGCAGAGGAACAATCACATTTCCCTGCAGGCCTTCGATCGTATTAACAAGAATAAACACTTAAACGAAATAAGATTGTTGAGGAGACAGGACCTCTCATCGAATGCCCTTTTCTTCTGCGTACATAAGGGTTCCATTTACATTGTCGACCGAAATGGGGCACTATGGGTAAGACGTCATAAAAAGGGGGAACTCTTTCGTTAAGAGAATAGCGCCGTGTTAGCTGAGTGTCCCGCTGGGACATTACGGCTACGTATAGGGGTGACCCACCAACATATCATTTTCTCACGGATCGGTCAGTTAAGCATAGGCCCATCCCCCTGCACGATGTCACCATGTGGACACCCACCACCACCACCTCTTCGTCATGTTATGTCATGTCGTTATTTATTTTTTTTTTTTTTCTACTCAAGCAAACAGATGTCAAAGACTGCCTGAACGGTGGCATTTCCCCAAAGAAGATCAATCATTTTAACTTCCAAAAAGGCAATCAAGTGTATTATTTTAAGGTAAAAAATGGGGACACCCTAATTATTGCTCACTGTGTTGACGAAGAGGGGAAGGAAGTCAACACAATTATGTACAACTTTGCCACTAAGCAGTTGGAGGAAATTCGTTTGAGTGTTTCCCCTGGTGTTAACCTGGAGGAGAAAGCAAAATATATTAACTGCCTCGATTTTAACGACAACTACATTGTAGTGTTGTTTAGCACAAATGAAGTGGCCGTTTACCAGAAGGGGGGAAAGATGAACAAATACAAATTTTTTAAATACTTGGACAAAAATAAATCAAACGTCCTGAAATATTTTAAAAATAAAAGCTTGCACGAAGTGGAGGAATGTACATCGGGTGACGCATCTGATGACGCATCGGATTGCCCATCTAACGGCGCAGACAAGGTGAAAAGAATTTCCTCCCTTCAAATGTGTGAGGACAACACCCTGCTTCTAACATACAGTGAGCGCTTCCTCCCCGACGCAGAGGACAATGGGAGCAATTACAAGTACAGCTCCCTCGTGAAGAGCGTCACAAGCAAGTTAAATCTGTATTGCAATGAGATAGAGAATTTTTTTCTCTTGCGCTTTCTTTATCAAGACAAGTTCAGCAATAACTCCCTCCTGTACGACATCAATGAGCAATTAATTAAGAGGCATAATATGCACATGTGCTTTGTGAACCTACGGGGTGTCCGTACGAACACGGAGAGCATTAACTTGGACGATGGGATTTACGCCCTGTATGGAGAGACAATTCAAATTTTGAACAGCCGATTGTCCAGGATGGGAAGCTTTGCAGATGAGGACAACTCGGCGGACTCCCCAAACGGAGCAGGCGCAGAACAAAAGAGACAAGAGATTCTAACCCTAAGAGCATACTTAGACGTGCACGACATAAGTCAAAATAAAAGAAAAATATTTATAAACGCATTAAGTGAGGACACCTCCGAAAAGGGCTTCATGAACATGGATTTTTTAAAAGACATAACAAAAAATAAAAGTCGATCCGATGATGTACAGCCGTGTAGCAACATATACCTGTGCAGTATTGATGACTACTACGTGATTCTGGAAAATACAGAAGACGATTTTAATTTAATTTTGTATAAAATAAAATTTCTGAACATGTCGGAATTTTTAATTCATTTATTTTTTTATAACTACCACGATGCTGTGTTGGCAGCTGAGCAGAATGGCATGGCGTCTTTGCATCAACTTTTCGTTTACTCCATTTATGACTACGGAGGGAGGTACTTCGAGGCCCCCCTGAGCGATTTCCAGGTGGGTAATCCCCTCAACCCCATGTGGGCGATGCAACATCTCCCGCGAAGCCCAACTGTGAGGGGTTCACTCCATTGCACACGTGGATGCTTCCACATGTTATGACTCTCTGTTCAACGTGCACACTTGCTCATGTATATAATCAGCTAATATTTCTATAATGTTCTTCCCTCTTGCATAATCTTGGAAGCGTCGTGATCTCACCGAAGAAGATGTTACCCATTCACACATATATCCACCCCTGCGAATGTTTCTTTTTTTTTTTTTTTTCCCTTCCCCTTGCAGTGCCTCTTCCAAATAAAAAACCTGTTTGACTTCCTGGAGAGAGCCGTGACGTACGACCCGTTTTTTTTCAGAGAAGAAGACGACCCAAACATAATCGAAATGCTCAATTTGAAAAACAACGGAATCGGCCAGTACAAATATGTCCCTACCAATCTTAACAAAAACGAGGAAAATAATAACTACCACAACATGTTTTATCTTCTGAACGAGTCAGGCGATAATGAGGTTACTTCCAAATATGTCAATAACTATTACAATGTGAAAAGGGTAAGTAGTGCAAACTTGATGCAGCATGTCGACATAAACATACAGATGCTCAAGTTGAAAACTGTGCTGTGTATCTCCCTGCGAAGTGTCCTGTATCTGTTGGGCGATGCGCAGTCGGTTGGCGAGGTGAAGTCGTTTGGTGATGTCATAGTCACCTCCGACGAGAGCGACGATGGGAACCACACCGATGAAGAGAGCTACTTTCTAACCAGGTTGATAAAAAATAAGGTAAGGAAGCGCCGAAGGAAGAGACCACAGGGGGCCCGCAAAGGCAGACAAGCCACTATGCATATGGATGGCCACACATCAGAACCTCCGAACGAGGGAGAGCCCCAAGACGAAAGCGACAGGGACGATAAGAACAGCGGCAGCGGTTATAGTGAGGAGAAGAAAAACCGAATCAGCGAGATATGGGGACTTTCGATCGACCAGGCAGATTTAAGCGGAGTTGAGAGCAGCAGCAGCAGCGAAGCTGGTGATAGCGTTCGAAGGGGGAAAGGAAGCATCTCTGCGTCGAACTCACTGAAAATACATAATGACGAAGTGAAGAGGAGAGTTCCCCACAGCATATTTCTCCACGACGTGGATTACAACTCGTTCAGAGAGTTCCGCAAACCGGTAGAGAAAAACGAAATTGTAAAAACGAAATTGAAGCTGTACAGAAAGGAGATACTGCGGCAGATTTATAAATACAAAATGTATAGCTACCTCATGAAGCTTCTGGATCGAGAAAGACGTAAGGGAAGTAACCACTCGGGCTGTGACACCTCAAGGGGAGAAAACCAACACCCCCCCAATTTAAACTCCGACAAGCACAACCGCTACAGTAATAAAAATAAACTGTCCGACATTTTCAACATGTTCAAAAAAAACATAAATGATTCTACAAAGATGGGAGAAGAAGACAATATGAACAGAACCGCCAGCAGCGAAGGGTTCACTCAAAGCAGTGCAGAAGTAAAAGCGTCCAACATTTACATCATCAGCTGGACAAAATTTAAGTACTACTACACCCCATTCGATATTGTAAAATATTTTGTAATAAACCAGAATTATGTCTTAGTGAAAATTTTGTATAAATATTTTCGTTTTTTTGTTAACCACAATTGGCAAAGGATATTTGATTACATCCCGGTTAACACCAAAGTTGAGGATTTTTTTCTTCTCCTCCCGAGGGTTAAAGCACCGGAGGGTAATAAACTCCACCCTGGTGGGGGAGAGAGTCTTTTACCAGGGAAAGCTCTCCACGATGAATATACACATAATAGAGTGTCTAACCCTGTTGACGATGCATGTGTTGATGCGGGGGGGGGAACCATCTGTCTTTCTTCCAACCTTGCAAAAAGGGATGAAACGGATGAGGAAGAAGAATATGCAAAGTGGACTCGAGAAAATCATCTCCCCAAAGGATTTTCTAATCATTACGAAATACACTCTGATGATCATGCCTTTTTCGAGTTCTTCTTCAGCAGATGCATTGCCATAATGAAGAGAACCAGGTTGGTTAAGAGTCGCCTCCTGCCATTCGTGTATGTCTGTTTGCAACAGATAAGTGGTGATAACATTTATGATCTTTTTAAATACGACCCCGTTTTGAAGAGACTTACTTTTGACGAATCGTATTTTTGTCAATCGTATCCTTACCAATCTGCCACTGTGCAAACCGTGTTACGGGTGGGGGAAGAAAATCCTAGCGCTGTCACACGAGATTCGAGGAATACCCACAGTAGAGTTGCTCCAGGAAGGGAACAACTCGGTTTGCACAGGGAAAGCAGAGTCGAGGCTCCCAATTTTGGTGATCCCCTCTGGATAAAGAAGAATCTACAAGTACAGATTAAAAAGGACAACATTCCGAGGAAAAATGTGCTCCTTATATACAGCTTCTTCACCCTCCTTAAGCAATACGTGCTCTGCAAAGAGAATCATAAAAATGTCAAGTTTGACGATTTTGTACTTATGGATGTGTACACGCGGTTGTGTCTCATCCTGGAGTTTGACATAAAGTACATGTCTTTGGAATCAGACCAGGATGGCTACATAAAAGTCTTTTATGACACTTTGGAGGAATTTCTGAGCAACTACCATTTCATCGATGAGCACATCGCATGTGCAGGAACAGACAAGTGCAGACTTTTCACAAAAGAGATTGTCAATTTGGTATACGAAAAACCGAAGAACCTGCTGGAGAGCATCTACTTCAATCTGCTGTACTCCTCTCAACAGATTTTTGTCCTATTCTGTTTAAAGACATTAAGACTGCTACAGGGGAGAAACGGTCACAACGGTGCTGAGCGAGAGGGGAAGGGGAAGAAGCATAATGCCACTTGGTCCAGCCACCTAACGTGGAGTGAATGTTTCGGTCAACGGGAGATTACGATTGGAAGAAGTCCAATCCGAGCAAGTGCAAAAGGAGTCCTAGGGCGATATACCCAATCGAAGCGCAAAACTGAGCTTGACAAAATTTTTGTTTTCCTAAAATATATTTACTACGCGTACAAGCATAGAGCCATCCTGAGGAACGATTACGAGTTTGCCGTTTTATTTCTCGTCATCTTCTACAAGTATATGCACATTAACCTGTTGCACTTTATTTCCATTTTGGGCGATTTTTACAACCTGTTGCCGAGACAGATCGTGGAGGGCCCCAATCAGGGGGTGGAGTCGCTACAAACAGGGACCTCCTCACAGGGGGAGGAGCTGTTCGATCTGGGAGAACTCTTCCGCAGCGAGGAGTGCAACAACAAAGCGGTAATTTATGACGAACATTTGAGCCGCATTGTCGGGGACGACTGTGAAGACGCAGCGGGGGGATGTCAATCTTGGGGGAGCACATCTGTCCAGGCTGCCTCCATGGTGAACCCATCTAGCGAGGCCACCCCCATGGTGGAGAAACTCCTGGACGTTTTCGAAAAGGACCTGAACGCCCTGGAGCTGATCAAATATTTGAAGAAAGACTTCGCGCAGCACGCAGAAGATGAAATCAAGGTAGAAATCGACATGATTGTGAGCTCGCGAAATAGTAAAACGAAGACTGTACTGAACATTTTTACGTTATTCAAGAAGATAGTGACCTGCACGCAGTACAAAGATACAAATTTCACGAAGAACTGCTTCCAACTCTATCATAATTTATTTTACCTGGTGGATATTCACACCTTCTTTCACATCCTCTTCTATATCATCCTCTTCCATTCCAACGACTTTGAATATTTAACCAACCTTTTGAGTTTTTTCCAGAGGTATTACAAGGAGGGCAGTGGGGAGGGACCGCTCCATACAGAGACACCGCCCTGTGGGGAAAGGTGGGGTGACCTCCTACATTATCTCCTCCTAAATAGGGCAAAAGTAGTGACTATTAACGAAAATTTTGAGCACCTCTACAAATTTCTAAAACATATATACTCTAAGAGAAGGGAAGGGTTCCTGTCCCACTTGGCTGACCAGAGTAAAGACCTTCTCACGAACTTGAAGATGCTGAGGTACATGCAGATCTTCGCAAATCGAAAGGGAGAGAGAGAAAAGGAAAGTGGACCTTCCTCCATGAGTCACTACGTGGCTAGACAGCAAACACAAAAGAGAGCATCAAATGAAGACATATACAAATCGTTTTCAAAATTAATTTCTCAGTCGTATGAAAGGATTGCCCCGAACGATGTGAACCTTGAGGAGGGGGCAAAGAAGAAGACGAGAAATACTTACCGACCCCCTTTTTACAAGAACATTCTTTACGACTCTTATGTCAGGATAGCCATCGAAAAGAATAGATTTCACATCTTCAGAAACGTAATGCAGAACGATCTTACAATTTGCTACAATCGACGGAGGACCCTAAAATTGATTAAACTTCTCCAATTAGAAAAGGACCATCTTAGGGATTCTCTCCTCTTCGTTATCTGCACCCTACAGCTACATCGAAAGGTACAGATTCTTCCCTTTTACTTGATTCTTTTTCTCATTTTATTTCAAAATGATCAATTGGGGAAGGACCAAAAGGGGGCTCTACACAATGCCATTATGTACTACGCGGAATGTTCCAACCGATCTGCTAGCTACGTGTATAATTTCGGCATGTCTCTCATTGCTTACTTTTCTCTAAACCATCCCGAGTGTATTCCCCATCTGTACAAATCGGTTTTCTCCAAAAGGGAGTACTTCAATCCTGCGACGAGACCCCCAAAGGGACAGAGACTAAACTGGAACAGCATGCATGATAGCTTCCTCTCCCTGTATGACTTTCTACAAGATAGTAAAATTAAGTCGCACAGGAGGAGTGATGGAGATCTCAGGAGCAACCAGGGCAGGAGTGGAGGCAATAATAATTACCACCCGGGTGTTCTTCAAGAGGGGAGAGGAAACGCCACGGAGTGCCCTCTGCAGGGGGGATCCGTCAGAAGTGATCAGACAAGCAGGAACATAAGTGAACTAACAAGTGAGCATCCCCATTTCGGATCAGCGCGAGACCATGACGCGGGGGAGATGAACAGGATTACAAAGGCATTCTGTAAACTTACCGAAACGGCAGACGCTTCGAGGGGGAGACTCCGCAGTCAAAGGAACTACCAGATCCCGCTGGAAGAACTTGTGCACACGGCGAGGGAGGAGCCCATGGATCCATACGAGCACACCTTTGATGAAGAAGATTATCTGGGCGATGTAAAACTGCAAGTCGTAATCGAAATGTTCCAAGGGGAGAACAACCCCCTTGAGAATCAAATCGACGAATGCGATGAGAAGTGCGATGGCAAATGCGATGACGAGTGCGATAACGCATGTGGAAAGAGCCCCGGAGAGAGCGGCCGGCGAAGGGGCGAATCCAACCAAAGCAACAAAGAGTTGGACCAACTGGAGGACATCTGCACGGGTACAGATTTTGAGGAAATGGGAAAGTCGTCTGGTGAATCGGCCAGCGAAAGGGGCGCCGCTGAAGAGGGGGGAGCGCACAAAGGGAGTGACACGTGTGAATCGGACGATACGGATGAAACGGGTGAAGCGGACGACACGGATGACGCGAACCTAGCAAATGACGATCGCGGGAGGAGACACCTCATGGACCACTCAGAGCGTCTAGCACGGGGGAACCCCCCCAAAGGGGGAAGCAGCGAGGAGGGCGAAGAAATCCCCCATATGATCCGACGGAGCAGCGCATGGGGGAAGGAGGAAGCGGACTTCCCCTCTAATGATATCTCCAGGCACACCCAACGAAAAGGAAAAAGAGATTCACAAAGTAGGAATGCCCTTACGTATCTACTAAAGAAGGCGCGGAACCGGATTAACAAGCACAACGTAGCGAAGTGGGACGTTGCCTATATCACCAGAACGGTGGATGTTGTGAAGAGGGCCCTAAAGAGGAACGAAAATAAACTGAAGGGAATGGATAGCACCTTACATGTTCACCACTTCAACACGAGAGGGGAGGACCACTATCATCAGAAAGGAAAGACCGCCGAAAAAAGCAACATATATAATTCTCTCCTCATAAGTGACCTCTACTTTGCATTTCTGTACTTTCTACAAGTTGAGGATTACTCATTTATCTACACCTTCGTGAAGAAGATCATTCTGAATAATTCAATCCTGATAGACAAAAAAATGGGCATTATTGAGAGGCTACTGTTAAGTATGTATTCTTATTATGCACAGATGGGAGAAGCAAAAGAGGAGGGAGTCCATCCCGAAGCGTCAAAAGGAATGCCCCCATTTTTAAGAAAAATCCTCAACATTCTGGTAATTACGAAATATTTGCTCCTCCAGTTGAAGGCCAACAAGTTAAGCAAAATCGATTTGCAGAAAATTTTTGTCGAGGACAGCTATAAAAAAGTGCTAGTGGAAAAATTCGACAAAGAGAGGTGTGAGAAAATTTTACAGGTTTTGATTAAAGTAGGAGACATTTCGAGGATGGCTCTTCTCGATATGAACGTCCATATGGGAAGAAATAACGACACTGTTGTGTATGACTTACGATGGCAAGATGGACCCAAAGAAATAGGTAGCATGGTGCAAAAGCACCTCAGTGAGAAGAACACCATTGCAGAAGACCTCAATGACCATAAGCGCTTTCAGTTTCTATTCGAAATTGAGGTGGAAAAACAAATGATTACTCACTTCCAGAGGAGTGAAAAGAATGCTCTGCTGATTTATATTACCACCCATTTGGACTACCTCAATTTTAACCTCCATTTTGTGCGAAAGATTGTCTTCTATATGTACGAGACGTGTCTATACTTCCTCTGCCCGGCTGTCTACTTTTTGAGGACTTCCTTCTATGACTTCAGCATGGGAAATCTCTTTTCTTCCCTCTCGCGGGTCGTGAAGAGGTTATCTCGCCTAGAGGTGGTAACAAAATTGCTCGAGCTGCGTTATGTGTGGATTTGTCTGGAAGCAGCCACAGCAGATGTGAAGGAAGAGAAGAAGACCCCTACAGGAGACCTCCTACCACAGTGCATCGAAGAAGGGGAACCAAGAGAAAGTCTCTCCAAAATGAACGCAGCAAAAATATTGTACACTTCGAATATTTTAAACCCTTTCAATTTTCACCTCAAGGAAGCACAGCCCGATAACCCCGAATTAGACCAACTCATTTGCGACCACGTGAAGGAGGCACCAAAAGAAGTTCAAACGTATAAGTTAGGAAAGGAGGGAGCATACTGTTTGGTAACTTATCTGTGGAATAAATTTAACATAATGCCGCAACTCCACGATTTTTGTTTTCTGTTAAAAGGTCTAAATGTTCAGTTGGACCCATTTTACTATGCCAGTGAGGAGAATCACCAGGTGATACAGGAACTCTTCGACGCTAGTGAGGACGACTATGCCAAGCACTCCCTTCTTTTCACCCTACTGCAGAATAGAGATTGTATTTACCCATTTGAAATTAAAAAGGTGAAAAACAATTTGTCCCATTTCTTCTATACCAATGAGAAGCACCACAAGTGCTTTCTCGATTTTTACCTCTACCGCAATGCACTAAAAATGGGAAATTTAAAAAAGGTGACAACACTTTTATTTACGCACCTGCTGAAGCGCCCACTAAATGACTTTTGTAGAAACATCGAATTCAACTTCACCAAATGGATGTTCCTAGACAGAAGGCGAATGGAGAAATTTTTGCACTTTTACAATGTGATGGACAGACTTGGGATGGACAACCCTGGAGTTTTACTCCAATTAGTTACCTATAATTTGTATCGGGTGGAATACCTTCTGTTTCTCCACCTGGTGCAGTGCGATGGGGAAGGCGACCCTGCCTCAGCTAGCCGCGTACTCCTCAAACTTCTCATGGTTCTGTTCTTCTCCTCACGCAAAAATTCAGACGCAACATTTTCAGTGAATGATTTTTTCTACTTTTGTGCCGCCGAGCCCCAAGGGGGAGGAGACTTGCCCACATTGGAACATTACTCCCCAGGGGATATAGCCCTCGAGGGGGAGTTCTGTCTGTATGATGACGTGGCGATGGGGGGTGAAGAGGTGCACGAGGCGAGCGCAGTCGCCAAAGTTAGCCAAGTCAGCAGAGTAACCGAAGCGGAAGACCCCAAAGTGTTCAAAACCCGCAGCGGCAGTTCGGAGGAAACCGACGACGAGCTGTACATTGACAAGCGCATGGAGGTCCACGATGACGGCGACGACAACTTTGCCGACATCGTGGACGCCCAGATGGATGGCGCCGAGCAGAACTTTCAAGACAGTTCCTCCGTTGTAAGTATACCCCTTATAACTGTGAACGACGAAAGCACATCCGCGGGCGAGCATTACGCGTACACGGATCAAGAAAAAAGCCTCATCGCGGACATAAACAATTTTTTCCAAAAGGATGACGGAGTTGGCGGCGCGGAAGACTGCGAGGATGACAACGGGGTCCCACGGGGAAGAGGTAGTCCTGAGGTCATCCAGGTCGAAGTGGACGAGAGGACCATTGGCCAAATTGAAAAGGGGTGCAAGGGGGAGCGGGGCGGAAAAGGCGAACAGGGCGAAAAGACCGAAGCGTCCGAACTGACTGAACTGACGAAGCACCACCAACTGCGCAACGCCGTGGTCTCCTTCTGCCGTCAACGCATAACCCTCCAGGAGATAATAGAAAGGGTTATAAGGAACGAACTCAAGGCAATTTTGTTCCTCCGTTTTTCGAGCAGAGTAACTGTGTTCAGCTTGTATGATAAGGCAAAGCAGATTGATCACTTTCTTCGCAGCTTGGGTGGACGCAACGTCTTTTTCTCCCTCCAGATGATGGCAATACTGCTGTTGAGGAATAAAAGAAGGAGGTCGAGAAACAGGTTCATTTTTCACTTTTTCGCGCTTCTGCACGTTTTGCACTTGGTCAGGGAGGGGAAAACTGGGCAGCAGAGTGAGCATTCCAGTCAGCATTCCAGTCAGCAGCTGGGTGGCCAGACGAGTGAAGAGCCACCACGGGGGCAGGACAGGGACCACACCTCGGGCACCCCCACAGAGGATAACATCCCCAACCAGGATGACCACGTCCAGAACAAGCAGAGCCTCCTCAAAAGCTTAACGGTACTCCTCCTCATTAACCTCAGTAATATATTTCTACCTACTGTGAACAAGCTATACTTCTTGGAAGAGAAACAACACGTACTGTTTGACAATGAGAGGAAGGAGCTATGCACGAAACACGACGTGGCGGATTTTGTTCGTATAATTCTGAACCTAGTCGACGAGACGTATGTTAAGGGTTATGAATTTGTTTACCTAAGTCTCCTCCTCTTGATCGAGTATGTAGTAGAGCTTCTATGTGACGACAGCGACGTGGTAGTCCCCCCCACCATGGCGCACATCTTCAAATGTAAGAAAGTGCAAAAATTTCTCGACGATTATGCAAGAGGGTACCACTCTGCAGGGTATGGGAAAACGGAGCAGGAGCAGGGGAAGACGGAACAGACGAAGCAAACGAAGCAGATGAAGAGGAATGTCTTCACCCATTTCCTAAACCAGCAGGCATATGACCGGATTAGAAGCATGATGAGCCGCATTTACCTGAAACTCCTTTCCAACTGTGACAAGTCCATTGTACTAGTCTGCAAAATAGTCATAGGGAATAGGCTCAACTTGGAAGACGAAGTGGAATTATTTAAAAAAATCAAAAGCACTATACTGCTATTTTTTACGTCCAATTATTCCCAAATAAAATCGAATAAACAGAAGGTACTCCTACAGAGCAAGATCAAGAGAGACACGAGTGACCTGTTCCAAACGAAGATTGCTTCCTTCATTAAGGTCCTCCTGGTGATAATGCATTACAACATTGATTCGTTCAAAGACTGGGAATATTACGAAACCATCAAACAGATAATCACCGATGGAGAGTGGTTCCGCATCTTTGACGCCAAGTACGCAAGGGAGTCCGTTGAGATGAACTTTCTCTGCAAGAGGTACACCAGGAGAGGGCACCTCTACGGTGTGCAGGGAGGTGCACAGCTTAGTGCGCGGCGATCTGCGGGGGTCACCACACCTATGGAAGACACGCCCAACGTGGGAAATAATACCAACGAGGGTATTAGCGATAGTTCTGCTTCCCCACATGCTCCAGCTCGCCACCTCGAGGTAGCGCAACCGCTAGAAGAGGATGATGACGAAGTAGCCCATGTAGAAGACTCACATAATTCGGACACCTCCAATGGTAGCTGTGCCAAAGTGAACAAAACAGTGCTCTTTTATTTGCAAAGCTTCACAGACAGGGAGGAAAGTGCCACACAGAAGGAAGTCGACTCGGGGGATACACAGGGATTGCTAAGTTCCAATGAAGTAGTGCAGGGAAAATCCCCGTGGAGCAGCGGTTCCCTCGATCGTAGCAATGACCACCACGTAGGAGAACAATTCGAAGGGGAAGAATCGAGCAATAAGACCGCTAACAAATCGCAGACAGAGGAGGTGATGTCCGAAGTTGTCCCTACCGCAATGAAGGGGCTGTCACAACAAAGTTCAGGAAACAACCTCGTGGGACCACCCCACAACGGGGATAATGCCGTGCTCGATGGTGGAACCCCCTATGGAGAGCACCTCCATGAAGAACACCTCCAGGAGGAATACCCCCACGAGGAAGATCCCTTCCAGTTTAACACTTCCAAGGTGCGCGAAACCATCCTGAATGATTATGGGAAAGGGTTCCTCTCCAAGTACATAAACAAGCTTACCACGAAGGAGGAGTGCGAAGAGAGACTGAAGCAGGTGTGGAGGAAATCCAAAATGATGGACCTAGTAAAGTATGCAGCATACATTCTACGATACTGGAACATCGAAATAGAGGAGTTGCAAAAAGGAGAAAGAGAAGAAGCGTTTCAAATTTTAATTTTTTTTGCAAACCATTTTCATTTCTTCGAGAATTTAATCAAGTATAAAATTGTCCTCAAGTTGTATATGCACAATGAGCTGAACCTGGCGGACGAGCTGCTGGGGCAGAAGAGTAGGATGTGGTCTTGGTACCGAAATGACGTGAAGATAAAAAGCTCCATTGAGGAATATCTCATGAAGGATATATGCTACAATGATTTCTTCACTGGGAAGGGGAATAACGAGACGTTTTTACGCTCATTTAACCAAGTGTTAAGAAGAGACCACTGGACTAGTGGTCCGCTTTCACGTCGAGAGGGGGAACCCATCCTCACGCCACCCACCAGCTGCTTCTACCTAATGAACTATCACAACAATAAGTTTAACGGGGCATTTTTCAAGAGCATATATATGCAGCACTATTCCTTCAGGAAATACTGCAAAGATGCACGGGGTGGGAAACACTTAGGGGGATATCTCCCCAGGGAAACCCAGTTGGACACGGCATCGGCTAGCCATCCGGGGAAGCACACAACGGACAGCCAGGAAACAAAACATAATCAGCCAAATGGGTCAAATAAGCCAAATCATACGTACCACTTGCGTCATGTGCAGGGTCACTCCCCTAAAGAGGAGTCCTCAACCCAAAAGAGCACAAACCACTTCCCCTTGTTCTACCTCTCCTTCATGGACCTCTACGCACGCACCGCAGACGTTTACGACTTCTACTTCCAGGCAGTCATCTTCAAGTTAATGAAAGAGGAGGAGCTACACCTCACCAAAGCGAAAGAGTATCAGGAAGATCTACAAACATATCTCCAGAACATGTTAAATCAGTACGACTTATATTTGATGCTTCTCCATTACCAGCTATTTACCTTCCATTCTGTTTGTTCCAACAACACGTGCACGAATTTTCTCAATCGGCGTGAACAGAAGTTGGTTCTCTATCTCTGGGTCAGACTTACCCAAGACCTAATGAAGAAGTACCGGTAGGGTGTCACTTCCGTGATGGTGCATTTTTGTGGGGAAGCCCAGAGGAAAGGGGAAAAGAGCCCCCCCTACGACAGCGGCGGTGATAACCGCAAGATATGCATATTTCTCCTCCTCCACATTTTTTTGTGTGTTTCTCTATTTACCCCCTCCTCATTTTTAGGTCCAACATCAACCCAGCTAATGCATTCCTCTGAGCGGCGCACATCGAGTGACAAAAAAAAAAAAAGAGAAAAATAATTTCACAAACGGCCACGGGAATGACCCCAAATTTTTGCATGCAACGTCGAGCAAATCGTTTTTACGCAAATGGTGCGAATGCGCAATTAGAAAACTTTTGGAGAGAAAAAGAAAAGGTGTAAAAAAGGTGCACTCCACCGCCAACAACGGTGACGCGGCCAGCACGGTCAACGTCGCTAACTCTGCCAATGCCGCTAACTCTGCCGACGCCGCTAACTCGGCCAACCCCTCCATCACTGAAACTTTAGGACCGGGCCGAGCATTGGCTTGGTAGACATAATCAAAAAGAAGGCGTGGTTGTGGAAGAGATACTTGTACGCATCGTAATTCTTCGTCACAATAAGATTTGTAATTTCGTCGTACAGCTTTAGGTAGTAATTTTGGAAGCAGCTTTTTATGTCCATGTCGTTTATGATGTACTTGATGGTCGGCCTGCCGTGGGGGCAGTTCCATGGGTTCTTCAGCACGCTAAGTTTCTTCTTAATCTTGATCATTTCGGGCACGTTTAGGGTTTTCCCGACCATGATGGAGTTTCTGCAGGCTCTATGGGGGGAGGACAGGTGAAGTATGTGAAACATATTGTATAGATATTGCACACGTGTCGCACACAGGACAAGCATGGGCGCGCCGTTTCTCCTAGACGCTTGGCGTCGCCGCTCCGGTGCACCACCGCTTGAGCACTCCGCCTCTGTTACTTGGAGGCCAAGATTCGCCAGACCCTCTGGGGGCGCGGGAAGTTGTAGTTAAACCAGGTGTCTGTCTTGTTATTGGGTTGGCCCCTGTTCCGTATGAACATCTGGAAACTGGCCTTGTCGTACGTTATCGGGTGCTCTGTCAGGTGGTGCAGCAGGGACATAAAATCTTCCACCTCCAGAATCTTCCCGTTGAACACGGGTAGGGACAGCAAGTAGACCTTCACTTGCATGAGGGCGCTTTCCCCCGCGTCCCTCGCATCCGTCACGTCGGTCACCTCTGTGGCATCGATCGAGTCGGCCCCTTCCAGCTTTCTCCTCTTCTGAGCGGGCTCCTCCACAATCTCCACGTCGAACCCATTGTGCAAAAATATCTCCAAGTTCTTCTCGATGATATAAATCTGCGCAGGACTCAACTCCAAGTCAATTTTGCTAATCAACTTCTGCGACTTCATCGTGAATATTTTGTTGTATTTTTCGAAATTGGACTTCTCGTCTGCAGCATGCTGGTCTATAATGAACAGGGCGTAGCTGCTGTTCCCCTTTGGTTCGACTTCCTCTCCCCCAGACCCTACCAGATCTGCCACGTTTCCTCCACGAGCACTTCTAAAGTACAATAGGTCAATTTTGGAGATGAGAAACCCTTTGTTGAATTGCCCGCAGATTTTAAGTTTTTCAAACAAGTTGGACTTAAAATATAAATCCCTTTGCCGTTCGTCAATGTTGCTAAAGCTGATGTCTTCACCAGAGCCTCCTCCGGAGCCGCTTTTCACCTGGCTCTCCATCGCAGCGGCCTCCTTGATGCTCAGGCTGCTATTAAACAAATCGGCGTACTCACTGACTTCCTCCTCATCAGTTAGACACAGGTAGTTGTTCGCCTTTTCTTGTTCTTTCTCCTTTGGAAAAATTATGTTTTTAATTTTTTCGCTATTTGTTAAAGTGACAACATGGATCTGATCATAATCGAACCCGCTCTTCATCTGTTCCCTGTTGATATACATGTTGATGTCTATGGGGATTGTCTTGATACAACTCTGTTTTATGTTCTCTTTTAAATCTTCGAAGGTGTAGTCGGGAGGGTCCCGTGAGTCGGGTGAGTCGGCTAAGTTGGGTGATTCTGCAATGCGGCTGTGGCTCCCTTCTTCAGGTTGGCTTTCCGGCTGGAGTTCTCCTCCTTCAACAGAGTCGTCACCATCTGTGCGGATTATTTCGTAGTGGGGGCTGCTATCACCCATCTCCATTTTACACTCGTACGAGTCAGACTTAGGCGGATCCTCCAGCTGGTACTCCTGGGCGCGCACCTGAGTCGAATCTTCCAACTTATACTCAAATGAACGTACTTTAGGGTAATCTTCCAGCTTGCACCCCTGCGTCGTCGAACCGTCCCCCCGCTGGTATTCATACACCTGAGAATTGGGGTGATGTTCCGGACGGCATACTTCCTCAGTCGGGACGCCCTCCAACTTGTACTCGTACGCTTCCACTGTGGGTACCTCCTCCTCTTGAGAGTCCCCCTGAACGTCTTTTTTTGAAAGGGACCCTTCGACTTCCGAGCCCTTCCGTGCGCGCCCCGCGAGATGATAACGGCTCGGGAGGTCCACTTGCTCAGGAGATCTACTCTGCCCACTAGCGACAGGAGTGCCAAAAGATTGCTCACTGGAGTGAAAGGTGGGAGTGCGCTCTTCCTGAAGGTGCTCCTGCTGAGGTTTCTCTTGCTGAGGGTGCTCCTCCTTCACTCGGACACAGACATGGCGTTGCGAACTTCTTGTGAACCTGCCTCTTCCCCTCGATTCGTCATCGTCGGAAATTTGCGGCGGCCACACATCAGGATGTTGATGGTCCCTCTGGCTAACTTGGCTAATTTGGTCGACTTGGCTAGTTTCACCAACTTGGCTAGTTTCACCAACTTGGCTAGTTTCACCAACTTGGCTAATTTGGTCAACTTGGCTAATTTGGTCAACTTGGCTAGTTTCACCAGCTTCACCAATTGGATCACCTCCGTGGTTTCCATTTGGGAGGCCCTGCTGTCCCATAGGCAGCTCCTCCTTGACTCCCCCAGTAATGCCTCTTTCCCGCTCGGGGAAGCTTTCCCCTGTTGAAGCATCTTCCCAGGAAGGTGCTGTCTTTTTCCCATTTTGGGCACGTCCAATCGGTTCGCTTGGGTAGTATCCGCCGTGGGATTCCTCGCTGGGCAGGATCTCTGGCGGCGTTGATCCCCCGTTTGCGATCGTATCTTCTTCCTTAGCTTTGAGAGGCATTCCCCTCCCATGTGAGGAGTCACCCAACATGGAGACCTCTATATTGTTAGCCTTCAAAAAATAATCCCCGATGTGCGTATCGACGAGTTGGCTAGTCTTCGCAGTGAGCAACTTAACTAAGGATATCTTGATCTTCTCACACAACTCATTTTCGTAAATAAAGAAGACTTCTCTCTTATCTGGAGTCACATTGATATCGAAATTTTTGTTGTCGGAGAGGATGTTGCAGATGATGATGGGGTACAGCTTACTATTAAATTCTTTGTAAATGGAGTTAATAATCTTATTGACATTTTTTAGGACATGTATTGGTCTACTGTTAATGTAATAGAATTGGATGTCCCTATCTCTCCTGCCACTATTGTTATCACTTATGTATGCCCTGATCTTCCACTCTTCTGAGTCTATATCGAAATCGAGAAGATTGCCGACGCTTTTTTTCCCATATATTGTATGAACAGTCCCCTTAACAGTTTCATTCCCTCCGTTTGTTAATAGCATATTCATATTCTTCACGTTCCCCTTCACCGTGACGATGTTGTGAATGGAAAACTTAACGTGACAGTAGATAATTGCGTACTGTTGCATAAGGAGAAGCAAATCGGAGAGCTGCGATTTTATATTTTTTATAAAGTCCTTCTTCCGTATGGGGATGTTTTTAAAAATATTCTCACAGCTTACTGTTGTTCCTCTCAATCGTGCCATTGGTTCTTCATGACTTAGTCTTCCCAGGCTATCAAATTTTAGCAAATACCCGTGGCTACTTTCATCATGTTTTGTTACAATGTTTAGATCGCTTAACACACACAAGGAGTTTAATGCTTCTCCTCTGAACCCTAATGTATTTAAGGAGCTGTGTATATCTTCAAATTGAGTAATCTTTGACGTGGCATGTCTGGCGCACACGTTTTCAAAATTGGACTTTTTAATTCCTGCTCCATTGTCATTAACTTGTATTAATTTGATCCCATTTTCGACTAGCTTTATCTTTATCTCTGTTGCATCTGCGTCTATGCTATTTTCCACTAGCTCTTTTACTACACTGCTTAGCGTGAATATCACTTGGCTGCTGCATATGTTGTGGATGGACTCTTCCCCGATGTTATGGATCTTCATTTAGCTCATTGGGTGGTGGCGGCGTAAACTACACGGATATATAGATGTATGCATATACATACAGATATATAGGTGTGCATATATGTATGTGTGTTTTCTGCTTGTAAGACTACGCTTGACAGGGACATTATCGAGATAATTGAGAAAGACGCCTCACAAATGTAACCTCCCGATCTTATGATCTGCCTCTGTTCATGCACCTGCAATTTCAGGAAGGAAAAAACAGGGAAGGTGGCTGCACCAGTGAGAGGCCAAGTATGCCAATGAAGTATTCACGATGATACAGAGAAGGGAGGGTAAAAAAAAAAAAAAAAATGAAAAACTCCCAAACGGATAGTGCACACAAATTGCACAAGATGGGGGAGAAACTCTAAACAGACATAAAAATGGAGACTCTCAAATGCTGGGCGGACTTTTCCGAGAAGATTAGGAAAATTGCCCAGCCCACATAACCCATGAGGTACTACTTCTGGAAGACAACCAGAATAGAAAAAGGGTGCCTCCTTGCATCGGCTATGCACGCGCAGGGCTTGCGAATGGCCTGTGGTCGAAATTCACTTAAGGGGGATTCTCCGTTAAGCGTGAAGTTCGGACGGAGGGCATTGCGAGTTGAAGGAACAAAAAAGCGAAACGGAAAGGGTAGGAAGAGAAAGGAATCCAAACGAAGCAAAACAAAAACGAAGCGAAAGCGAGACGGAAGCCAAACAGAAGTCAAACGGAAGTCAAACGGAAGCCAACATGAAGCGAACAGTTACGAATGGCGAGACGCCACGGAGAAAACCGAAGAGGTGCAATTTTAGAACTCCCCTTAAACACGGGCGCTGATTTTCCCCATTGTTGAAATGCCCTACACAGTGAGCCACTGCCCGACCCCGAGAGAATTTTGTGAAAAAAAAATTCCGCCAAGTTGAAACCCGCAGTCATGAAGTTTGCGCCCTCATGAAGAAAAAAGAAAAAAAAAAAAAAACTCGAGACGGCAGAGGCGCACCGAACGAGGCCACGGTGGAGAGGCCTTCCTTTTTCACATTCCGCGCCATGATTCCTGCCCCAATGAGGGCCCCCATTTTTGCACTAACACGGGCAAAGGGGGAACAATTGCCCCGACACTGCGCTCTTCGGGTAGAAGTACCCGGGACGGCCACAAAGTGCCTATCCCTTCGCAGGACAGGGGAAGCTATTTAGGAGCGTATTATTTTTCACCCCATGGGAGAAGAAGGGAAGCGACGTCCACCCCTAATCCGGCGTGCTCGCAGGAACTCTTTTGTGAACGGGCCGAGTGGCCTTACCTTATTGTTGGTGCACACGTAAAGGCATCGTTTTGAAAACAAAATAGCTTGAATTAAGACGTGGCGGGGGGTATTTTGTTAAGTTTCGATGCCCCACTGGAGGGTCGCCAAAAGCGGAAGAAATGTCAAAGGGGAAGAGGCGTCGGCGTCGACGAAGTGACCTGGACAAGAGCAATACACGCAAACGGAGAAAATCGCTTCTCCCCGCGAAGTCGAGAACAATGCACATCACATTGGGAAGCCCCCCTGAAAACAATGCACAGTTGCAAAGATAAGCGGGTTCATCTGTCCGCGTGCATCATTTAACTTTGCGAATTCGTCCTGCCCACTTTTCTCTTCCTCGCGAGTGTGTTTATTTCTTCCATTTTTGCGTTGGTTCGTACGACGATGTGCACGCACGTTATTTCCGCGCGCACTCAGCTGAGCATGTAGTAGCACAGCGCGCCCAAGAGAAAGAGGACCGTGTTGACAAAAATGAGTAAGGCGCACAACACAAAAACAAACACGTAAAAAAACAGAAAGGGATAATTATACATGTAGTAGTAAACAAAATTGACGTACACAAGCACCACTACATGGGCCTCATAAATCTGCATGGGCGGGTACAGATAAATGTTGATTTTCCCAAAGGGGGGACCATATTGGTATCCATTGACTAGGCGGATCTCCGTTATTCTCCGATTAAAGACGTTGAAGAAATAAAAAGGGGCGTTAAGAAATAAATGCAGTTTATTTATAAAGTTATAACTCTTATTGTTTATGTGTAGCTTTTCGTTTCGAACAAGGACATCCCCATTCGTGTCATGTATCTCCGTCTGCAATTGGATAAAATTAAATTTGTCGTTGTAGTCATTATTCATGTAGGAGAAATTCAAAAGAATGTCGATTTTGTATCCTTCTCTTATTTTCAGGTTGCTAATTTCTTCTTTCTTCAAAAAGGGAATGAGAAAATGGAAAAAATTCTGATCGTTGTGCGACTTATTTTTGCCTGACCATTTTTGAAAATTCACCTGACCTGTTAATATATTATTTTGCAAATATTCATACTCCATTTCGTTATCAAAGTGGTGCAATTTTTCCCTATTCCGATAATTTTCTTCTTTGCTACGAAACCGATGCGTGCCCATTGTTGTGTTTTTCCACCTTTCCGAGCAGCAGCATGTGTCCTTCCTCTTTATGGTGCTTAAAATTTCGCTTCGAAGCATCTTTAAATGGTGCAGGTATGTTTGGTGCGGCTCATCCAGGGTGTTTTCCTGGTTAAGAGGCTCTCTGTCCACGGTGCTGTCTAGGTCTCCGTCCACGTTGCCGTCCACCTCCACGGGGGCGCACCCTCCCGGGTGCTCACAGCGCTTCCTACGCAAATACTCCTCTATGGGACTTTTGGAGAGGGAAAACTCCACCGGATACACATATTTATTCTGGGGGATCAAATAAAAATATATGAAAAAATAAAGCAGCAGGGAAAAAACGAACACCGCGACGTTTATTAGGAGGTACGTTACAAGCACGTACAGACTGTGCTTCATATTCAGGTTTGGGAAAATGCTTTTCAGGTGGGCCTTCACCTTATCGTACGCTTTGTACCCAGACTTCGCCAAACGATTTATGCCATTCCATGTGGCGTTCAACGCGCCCTCTCCACGCCTCCTCTTTTTCCGCTTCCTCCTCTGATACTTGTATGACAGGTAATCCGTCTGTTTAAGGTAGAAGTATTTCTTCTTCATCTTGCAAAACAGTTTTACGTTTCTGGGGCGGCTGGTGGGGGGCGCCTTTGCCACGGCGCACGATTCGTCCATTTCGGTTGCCGCCTCCGCGGAGTTGGAGTTTGCGTCGTCCGTATGGTTAAGGTTTGCTTCGTCTGGGGATTGGGAGTTCGCTCCGTTTGCTTCATAACGGTCGTCTACTTCATCCGCTTCGTTCGCTTCATCAAGGTCGTCTACTTCATCCGCCTCGTTCGCTTCGTCCCCCTCGTTTGATTCGTCACGGTCTGTCATCTCGTCTATTTTGTTTGCTTCGTTCTTTTCGTTCACTTCATGAGGGATGTCTAACTCGTCCCCCTCGATCGCTTTGTCCCGGTCGTGTACTTCGTCCGCTCCGATCGCTTTGTCCGCTCCGATTGCTTCGTCCGCTTCGTTTGCTTCGTCCGCTTCGTTTGCTTCGTCCTCTTTGTTTACTTCCTTCACGTTATCCTCTTGCTCCGCTTCACTGGCCTCGCACGTTACGCTGACCTCTTCCGCTTCGCTTCCCCCCTCGGGGTGCGCAGCGTCTCCTTCGCGAGGCGGCATTTTTCAAAAATGGCCCCCACAACCACGTATACCTACATTCGTATTATATGCCTCCCCCCCGTAGGCACATACTTCATGTGATTCACAAAATTGAAGAAGTGGAGGAATGGTCTCCTCGAAGCTTCTTCATTCTTCTCTCATTTCACAGAAAAAATTTGTCAATTATGTGCAATTCTTTGCAAGTTGTTCGATCTGCTCTTGTCAGGGAAACAGGCGCAGACAAATGAGCAGCGGAGGATGGAATAAACAAAGGGGACGCCAATGTAGGGCAATCTGCTTCAATGGTGAAGATAAATGCCACAAAAGGGAGATCAATCTTTTAGGAGGTACCCACAAAGAATGGAAACTTTTAATAAACTCCAAAGGGAAGGAGCCAAATGGCAATTTGAAGAGAGGCCTATATTGGAAGTTACTTATTTTTAATTTTCTTCCTTTTCTCTTTTTCTTTTCTTGTTTTTTTGTTCTCTTTTCGTTCTCTTTTTTTTCCCTTTTTTTTTTTTTTTTTCTCTCCTGTGCCAAAATGGGTGAGTCAACCAACACGCGCATGGCGTCCCTTTTCGCAAAGGTTCTTACCGCTGCTCGACGTGAAGGAAGAGATGTATTCCTCCTTCGGGTCGAAGTGGGTCAGTACACATACCTCTCAATGTGCAGAAATTTTAAGTTCCTTCTAGGTGTGCCTTTACCCCTCATGCAGTCTCATCAGGAGGCTGCTCTCCTTCCAGGGTGTATATATCGCACCCTCGTAGTTTTTCACAAACGCAAGAAGGCGAATGGGCAGTGGTGCAGGGGAGAGCCTCCCTGCCAACCGCACCCACAAAGTGAACAACCCTTCCTACAATTGAACACGCAACAACGGTAAGTTTGGAAGTGAAACGACATTCGTTCTTTAAAAAAAAAAAAAAAACAAAAACGGCACTTTCGCCTGGGTACAAGCACACGTTAGCCGCATCAGCCGAAGTACTCTTCCTGCTACGGTGACAGTATAGAGGCAAATGAATCACGCGCGGGGAAGCGATATACACATCCGCACCACTGCGCAGGTGGACCACCTGACGAGATACGGTCCGGCAGACCCATCGCGCTTTATGCCGCATTGTGCCCACACTGAGGGGGGCATATCCTCCACACGGTCTCTCGGCTAAGCAACTGGATCAAGTTACCGTAGCGCCTAAGTGTACCGCGTAACTGTACGGCCTAACTGTACCGCGTAACTGTACCGCGTAACTGTACGGCCTAACTGTACGGCCTAACTGTACGGCCTAACTGTACCGCCTAACGGTGCCCCTTTCCACCGCTGCGGAACCCCCCTTTTTTTTCCTCACGGGATGAGCCGCTTCGGGTCCCGCGGGAAGAGCGACGTCTTGCGGATGTTGTTGAGGCCCAGGAAAAGCATGAGGACGCGCTCGAGGCCAATGCCGCAGCCCGAGTGGGGGTACGACGAGTAGGCAAACGAGTCGATATAGAAGTTCAGTTTGTTCGCGTCCAAATTAAACCTCTTGATATTGTCGAGCAACAAATTCACATCGCTAATCCGTTGGGACCCAGACAAAATCTCCTCTCCCCTCATAAAGAAATCATACGAGTTGGAGATGGCGGGCTCGTCTTCCTTGTACATAGTATAAAAGGGTCTCAGCGCTGAGGGGAAATTAATAATGATGTAGTAATCCGTGTGGTGAGAGGCCTTAACAAGTTTGCCCAATTCCTTCTCCATGTCGGTAGACATATCATAGGATAGAATTTCTTCCTCTTTTAACTGAAGTTTATGATGTTGTATTAGCATTTTGATGGCCTCTTCGTAAGTAAAAATTGGAGTCACCTCTAGCCATTTGAAATCTTCACATGGGTACTGCCCCTTTACAGTCTTAATATGCATTTCGCTCCTTTCCCCTTTTGTCAACTCGGTGAAAATATGTTTGAACAATGAATCGTAGAAGAAGACATTCTCCATAAAGTCATACTTGTAGGTCATCTCTATGTCTAGGGAGACATACTCACAGAGGTGTCTATACGTGTTGCTATTTTCGGCTCGAAAAACGGGGGCCACTTCGAATACCCGATCAAATCCGGCGTTAATACACATCTGCTTGTACAATTGGGGGGACTGTGCTAGGAAGCCCTTCTGGTTAAAGTAGTTAATCTGAAAAGCATTGGCTCCTCCTTCGCTGCTTTCTCCGAGCAATTTCGGGGTATGTATTTCGATGAAATTATTTTGTAGCAAAAAGTTCTTAAAAATCGTACAGATCTGTGACTGCAGACAGAAGATGCTGTAGTTGGCATAGGTCCTTAAGTCGATACATCTGTTGTTTAGTCTATTGTCCTGATTGACCTTAATGCTTCCTTCCTCATTTGTTTCTTTCATATTTGCATCCTTTAACAGAAAAGGAAACTCCTTTGATGTCTTGCTTATGCAAAATATCTTCTTTATGTGTACTTCGTACTTTATATTGGTGCTATCGATTGGTATTTCCGGCTTGCTAAGCTTCCCATTTATGTCTACGATGGACTCCAGTGGAAGGTTACTTACCCATTTCATCATGTTCTTGTCATTGTCGTTATGTTTTATGTCTAATATACACTGCATGGAGTACAGTTTGTGCCTCAAAATGATGAAGGCTAACGAGCCTTTGCTCCTCATATCATGGATTCTTCCTCTAACCCAGATATCACTCTGGAGTAAGTCCTCTCCACCTGAAGCAACTAGTACAGAGTGGTTAGCTGTGTCTTCTCGCTTTCCACTATCGAATGTTTCACTTCCTCCTACCTTCATCACCGTGTGGTATATTTCTTCCAAATTGAACAACCTTATGTCGTTTTTATTTTCCTTCATTTTGCTAACTTTAACAAATCCATAGTTTTCCTTTTTTATGTCTTCACAAACGTGCTCCAAAACTTTCGTGGCTTCATTTTTTAGGTTTTCCCTTTCTGCCTTCTTGGCTAGCTTCTTCTCTTTCTCTGCTAACTTCTTCGCTTTTTTCTCCTTTTTCTTATCACTCACTTCGTCAGCTGCGTTCCCCACGTGGTTGTCCCTCTCCTCTTTCACTTGTTCGTTTTCCCCTCCCATTGTGCTTCTACACATGGGTAAACTTTCCCGATTTTTAATGAGACTTCTGGCTACTCCAACGGGTTTCCAGCGTCCCTCCTTTACCGATATGTACTTTTGCACGCGGTGGAATCTCCTCAGAAGAGGGAAGCAATACCTTTGCATATGCTCCTCCGTTGGACCACGCGCATCGGCAGCAGAGAACTGGGTAGAAGTTAGGCAACCCCTCGGCAGACAATTCACAATTGTGTACGACAACGCGGGGAGCACTCATAAAAGGGGAATTGCTCAGTGAGCGGCCTTAAAACGTAGCTTCTTTTTCACTATCGGTTACCGTAGATGCATATGCAGGAGGTACAGTGTGCCGCGCCACTCAGTGTTGCTCTCCCAGGGGAAGCGGCACCCCTAGATACAAACCCAAATGGGAAGGTTTTAATAAAACAGAAAACGCAACAGTGTCAGTAGCGTTGCCGTTAAGGTGAATGAGGCATGCCGATAGGCTTATTCGTTCTTCTGAAGAAAGCACAAAAAAAACGGGTAGAAAAAAAAAGAAAAAAAAAAAAAAACTACTCCGAACAGCAACAACGATGTGACACCCCCCTCTGATGGTCACCTCAGCAATAACTCAAAATGGGAAGAAGTTCTTTTTCACCTCATTCGGGAGGGGTTCCATGCGGATGGTGCTGTAAATTGCCCCGTTACTGTGATAACGCTAAGTTGCTGCTTCCTTTTTTTTTTTTTCACTTCGTACAAGTAGGTAGGTATGTAGGCGCAACTGGGAGGGGTACCTCCATGCAGCCTCCTTTCCTTGAAACGCGGCAACGTCTGATGTTACAAATCAAAAGGGTTCACCCCTTTCTTTTGCAGCAGACCCATCAGGCGAACTCAATCACGCTTGGGAAGCTTCTGTCTTCAGTCAAATCGCACCAAACGGGGAAAAAAAAAAAAAAAAAGAAGGCAACATTGGGGCCCACCCTAGCAAGGGGATGTACCTATGTACCATATAGCGTGGAATAACATATGTATAGATTGACACAACAGAAGGGAGGATTCTTTTCCCCCATTTTTTTCTCTTTCTGCGCCGCGAGGCATCCATTAGAAGGGGACTTTAATTAAAAGGGGAAGCCATCACTCATTTGTGCGTTTCGATGCAAATGGCGAAAAGTAAAATGAAGCATACACGTGAATACAAAACAAAGTGGAGCGACGCGAAAGAGAAGTAGCTGCGTAAACACTTAGGGGTGCTTACTGAGAGGCCTTTTTTCGCAACGGTTGGCCCACCTCTTCTGTGAGTACCCCTGAGTGTTTACCCTGCTGGACACGTCGACCGCTTCCCTGTTCCTAGTATATAACTGCCTTGATCTTATGCTAAACGGTTCTGTGGAAGAAGGCACCTTTTGCCCACCAAAAAAGGGCTGACAACCTGGCACCACCTTCCTGTCCCCACTTCCACACAGCTGCAGAGCAGCGCAGTTCCATTACTCCTCCAGGTATGAGAGGGCTAGGCGCAATTCCCGCTTGGCCGAGTCGACGTCCTCAAACAGAAGGGCTGCAAAGGTTAGAAAATATAAGTCAAGGGAGAAATGTACAGTGAACGCTACTGGTGCAGGCGTGAATTCGTACATATTGGGACCTTCCTTAGTTGTGTTTGTTTTTTTTTTTTTTTTCGCTTTTCCCCTCACGTACCATTAACGGCATATTGCGCATGCTTCAAGCTCGCAGCAAAATCGACTCCGTTCTGTTGCGCTTTGTAGGTCTCTGCGCAAGGTTGAAAGGGAAACAAATGGGAATCATATTTACAATCCGTCCTGCGATACGTCTGTACTCCGTCGAATGGAGTGAACTCTTTAAAGGGGCTCATTTGTCATGCCAAACGGGCTGCACTTTTTCTTTAACCCAATTCAAACTTGTGCATGTCCCTTAAACGATCGCAGTTCTCCGTGTAGTCTCCGTGAGTGGTTTGTTGGTTGGGCTCTCCTTGGTGCATCTCCTCCCAGTCGGGGGCACCTTCATCACCGGGGGCTGTTACAAAAAATGTGCGCGCATTCGTCCTTATGGGTGTAAGCGGGGATTGTATACACATGCACATAAGTATGCAAATACATAGATGCATATATGCATCTGCAGAGCTAATCCTGTGCCCATCGGATAACCTGGCGGAGGTGTCTCGCCCCCCTCGTTCCGCGGAGAACCGGGCTCGGGCTTTATTCCCTTGTCAAAGCATTTCTTCAAATAAACGGTTTTGTACTTGGCATACAGATATTTTTTCTTCTCATCGTCGTCTAATTTTCGGAAGTGATTTAAAATTTCGTAAAAAATTTGAGACGTGAAAAACATCTGCAGCGTTTTTTTTGTTATTTCTGCCTGTCTGTCGTGCCGGTCAGCCGCTAGGAACAGCTCTGCGAGGGTGGAACAAAAA
>NW_008481855.1:141825-163886 GCF_000524495.1 Plasmodium inui San Antonio 1 | reverse complement strand
AAAAAAAAAAAAAGCGAGGGGAACAGAATGGAATTATTTACCCATTTGGCTTATTCAGTTTAGAACAAAACGTGGGTATTTTTTTTTCTTGATTTTTGCGGGCTTGTTACTTTTGCAAAAATCGGCTAACTTCGTGTAGTCCACTGCGTCGAAAGATGAGCGGGTATGTTCAGCCTTGTCCAGACATTGAAGGAAGATATTTTTTGCCTCTTCAGGGTGGAAGTGAGTCAGAGTGAGAGTGGGTGAAAGTGCACGAACGTGAAAAAAAGGGAAGAAAGTGAAAAACGGGTGTCCATGATGATACGATTTTTCTTTTCCGCTTTTTTTTCCCCATCGGGTGGGTACCTCTGGCGGATTGATGCCTATTCTTACGTACCTATATCGGTGCTATTGTTCTTTACGTAGTCGTTGAGCTCCTCCACGATGTACAGGGTGCACAGGAATGAAACTGCACATTTGGGAAACGATGGGAAAAAGAGATAGGCGTTATTCGTCCGCCTGCTTTGCAGTTGTACAGGGGCAGCACTCACATGTGGATAAATGAATAGAAATATATAGATACACACACATATATGTGTGTGTGCATAGGTTCAGGCACATTCACGGGCGAGCCGCTGCGGCCTCTTGTTTTTCCGCCCTTGCGGGGTACCTAGCAAATGGTCCCTCTCCAACTCCTGCGCCTTTTTCCATATGAACTGAATAGACTTCATGGATATTTTTTTGCCTCCCCCCCCGTCCTGCTCCTCCTGCGCTTCCATTTGGTTGCCTTCTTTCCGCTCTGGGGGTTACAAGCGTGATCTTTTCAGTCCGTTTGCAATGAGCGCGGCGTCGCCAATCTGTTGACAGTTTGCGTTTTTTATGAGCTTACTTCGAATAGCTTTTCTTTTCCAAACCTCGAAATGGATGTTTTTTTTTTAAAACATCAAATGACTGTTTTGTTTAAAACCTCAAATGGCTTTTTTTTTTTTTTTTTCTTGCTCGTTCATACAATAACGGAATTTTTTTTTCCCCACGCTTGTTCATACCGTAGTGGCATTTTTTTTCGTGCTACTCTAAATGTGCTAGTTACAAACTGGTACGTCCACTGCGACAGATGGCCCTTCTCCCCGTGAAAAAGGCATCCATGTGGCTCATTACGCAGTGAACACACATCCGGGGGGAAGAACCGCTTCATGGAGATTCCGCCGCGGTAATCCCACTCCCTCGCGGGGGAAACAAATGCACACACACATACGAGCAACTGCACACGTAGTAGCCAACCCCTCTATACCGCTTATAGATTGAAAATTAACAGAAGTTAGAATGGCAACTGTTGCAAGGGGGTCCCAGGAAGGGTTTCAAGATGTTGGGGTAGCCTTACGCACATGTGTGATTGCCCTGTCTGGGTGCCTCTCCAAAGCGCCAGCATTATATTCCCCTTGAAAGGGTTCAAATAATGTTTTTTTAAATAAGCGATCCCACATGGGACGTTTACAAAAATGCAGATACGAAAAAAGGGAAAAAAAAGCGAAAAAAAGACAGAAAAATCAAACACTTGTTGTTCCACACAAATAGTGCAGCACCTTGCCGCTATAAACATTCGCCTCTGATAAATCAGAGGGAATACAAAAAAAAAAAAAAAAAAGAAAAGAAAAAAAAATTTGCGCCAAAGTTGGATAAAAAAAAACACGTACATACAGCTACACAACAAGGGGGAGACAACTCTACGTCCTTTTAAATCATCCCAGACACATACACAAAAACACAAACACACTTGAAAAGAACAACTGCCGTCGACGCGACTCCTGGGAACAAAAGGCCATTTTCAAAAAAGGAGCCATGAACGGCAAATGCAAAAAGGCACATATTGCCACTCACAGGTGCACATACTACAGGCCGCCCCTACCCTTCTGACAGACTATGCCCTCCTCAAGCTGTTCATTATAAAATCCCTATTCGCCCCCAAATCACAGTCAATCTCGTTTAGTAAGAAGGACTGATATATGGCATTAACCCCTGCACTGGAGGGGGTGAAGTTCGTCGAGCGCTCATATGCACTGATTAACACTTCATTTAGAATTACGAACAGCACATGCTCATCATCCATGGGGACAAAAACCTTTAGACAGTGAAAGAAGAAAAAAAAATTCACTCTCAATTTTTCAAAACCGTATTCATTAAAATATAAGTCGCGCACATATTCACTGTAATTCTTAAATAAAATTTTGATTATCACGAGAATGATTTTTTTGTTTTCCAAGTGCAAATTGCTTCTGTAGTTCTTCATTTTGCACATGTACAGTTTGTACATGTACATCTCTAGGTTTTTCTCATGGTGTGTTTCTTTCTGCTCGGTGTTGCCCAGGTCGATGCGGTTTTCGCTAACGTAGCTTCTGCCTACGTCATGATTGCCCCCACCTGCTTGCAGCTCCGAAGAGGTCTTTCCCCTCCTCCCCTTCGCGTACTCCTTGCACACCCGATCGAGGGCCTCGCCTATTTTACCCTTAACGTCGTTAAAATGGTCCCTCTCACCAGAAGCAGAAGCAGCACCAGTAGCGGCGGCACCAGTCGCCTTGCTCTCCAAGAAGGACGCCAAGTACGAATAAACCGCGATAATGTTGTTCAAGAGGTATATAAAATTTTTGCTCACCAGTTCGGTCTTCTTCCCTTCAGTCCATTTCTCCCTTTGGAGGAACTCTTTTACACTTCTCGATATTTTATTTAAGTAGTACGAAAGGAAGGCATTCATTAACTCGTTTCTTTTTTCGAGGAATTTAAATTTTGCAAAATTTCGAATTCCGACGGTGTAGTTCTTCGTATCATCCTGGTTATCATCATAGTCGTCATCGGAGCGGAATTCGTCCGATCGGGTGCC
This sequence comes from Plasmodium inui San Antonio 1, assembly GCF_000524495.1. Taxonomy (NCBI): domain Eukaryota; phylum Apicomplexa; class Aconoidasida; order Haemosporida; family Plasmodiidae; genus Plasmodium; species Plasmodium inui. The sequence continues at coordinate 161,032 of NW_008481855.1, read as the reverse complement.
TTCCGAGGGGGGTTCCCCAGAGAGGGGTTCTCCTTTGGAGGGTTCTCCTTTGCGAGGTTTTCCTTTGCGAGGTCCTCCTTGTTGGGCGTCCCCCGTCGTGACCCCCCCTTCGGCCACTAACCTGGTTGCTCCTCCCCGTTCGACTTCTCCACCATTAGGGGCCAAAATGGCAGCGTGCCCAGTCTCACCTGGTTCGTCCCCCTCGCTAGCAACGAAGTTCGCGCTCCGTTTAGGAAGAAGAAGATTATCACCATCCTGCGCATTGTTTTGCTCACCAGAGTGCCCCAAGCCAATACCACGACTCTTCATTTTGTGTTGTTTTTCCTCCTGCCGGAGAATCAACACAGAGTGGAGCTTCCCTTCCTCATCCGTTTCCGCACCTTCCTGCGTGGGCAAGTGCTCCAACTCCCTCGCGTGATGATCAAGATTGTCGTGATCATCAAAGTCATCCTGATCATCGTGCCCAGGCAGTGGATCCTCCCTTTGGAACGTGTAGTAGGCGGTTTTTGCAGCCCCATTTAGATACCCATTCTTGATGCATGGTAGTCCCTTGGAGTGTCTCTCTTCATCCGCGTAAGCATCAGCTTGATCTTCGTTCCTTTTCTGTCCCTCCTCCCCTTCCCTCATTTTGCAAAAGGGATACGAATCTTTATATAGGAGATCCTCAAAAGTGCAGCGAAGGCTAATCCTCTTCCGCTGATTCACCAACGTATGTGCCTCTTTGTACATGTCCACAATTACAGTGCACACTTTTAACACTCCTTCTTTTTTCATGTTGTCTAAAATTCCCACTAGGGTAAAGAGAAAATTCATTTCGATTTTTTTCTCTGCCTCGAATCGGTGCTTCTTTATTATACTTTCTATAAACTTGTCGAAGTCCATCTTCATCAACTTCTTCCTCTCCATCAAGACGTTTTGAAATTCGCCACCGTCAAATGTGACGCTTTGGTATATCCACTTGGCTGTGCATTTCCAGGTGCTTTTTTTTTTTTTTTTTTTTTCCTCATCTGCGTTGTCTACGTCGCTGTAATATGCCTCTGGAGGGTATATGTTTCTGCACTGGAAGATTTGCTCCTTGTCGACGGGGGGGTCCTCCTCAAAGGGGGAGCCATCATCCTTCGCACCTTCACCCCCGTCGTTGCGGCGCCCCTCGAAGACGCACACGAAGTACCTGATGAAGGAGTCCACAAACCTCACCAGGAAAACAAAATAAATGATGACAAAATTAATCAAATTTTTGAAATAAAAATCGGTGCTCGTTAGGGGTATCTCTTTGTAGAAGGCCTCCAAGTCGATGAGGACAAGACAAAGGCTTAACAGAATGTGGTGACTGAGCTCGGGCTTGTTTTCCAAAATGTAACTAGCTTCCTTCTCCTTGCACAGGGAGAAGAATCTCATGAGGCTGCGGTCGTTCTGGAGGCACAAGCTGTACACATGGAACTTCAGCAGTTCGGAGTTGATTCTCTTGAGGAACTCGTCCATGAGGGGGGAGACGCGTTGGTTGCTACCAAGGTGGGTACTCCCAAGGTGAGTATTACCATGGTTCACGGATAGGTTATCCGCGTTGCGCGTCGATTTTCTCGCCTCTTCGCCCTCCTCGTCACGCACCCCCTCCTGCAGCACCCGCACACACAGCGCGACGAGTTTCACCGGGGGGTTCAACATGTATATGAGGTCGACCGTCAGGTCCTGCAGAAGCTTGAAGAGAATCTTCCGCAGCAGCTCCATCATCTCCCTGTCGTCATCCGTGCTGAGTAGGGCTTCAAGGTGCCCCTCCTGCCAGTTGATCGGGGGGGGGTTTACTCCGTCTGGTGCATTGCCACTATTGGCTGCGTCGTTGTTGTAATTCGCTGCTGTGTGGTTGTAACTGGCTTGACCTGCCCCCCCTTTCCCCCTCGCGTCAACGGTGGCCTCGCCCAGCTTCCTCATCAAGGCCCTCAACCGGGGGATTCCGCCAAGGGCTTCCAATCTTCCGCTTCTCTCCATTCTCGTCTCGTCACACGCACAATAAAAGTCTAGCAAAAATAGCTGCCCATAGCTGCGTATCATGGTGAAGAAGAAATGTAGCCATTTCGTGTAGGCCAATTCTAACACAGTTTTGAAGACCCTGTTATGTCCTTCGTCGTGGGGGGCACTCTCACTGGGGTGACGTAAGGGCTCCTTCTCCTTCGCAGATTGGTTCGGTGTTGAAGCGGACTGACCATTATCCTGCTCCTCCTCTTTGGTCGCACCGTCTTCGATGTAACTCCCCCAATTGGAAATTTCACACAGTAGGTACTTCATCGCTGCAAGTCGATTCCGTAAAAACACATTTCTGACCTCCTTCTTATCTTTACCATATGCCAAAATGAGATAAAGAGCTGAAGTGATCTCCTCGTTTGAGGTGACCTGCTCACAGAGGTGATTAAAAAAGTCTTCCGCGGAGTTGCCATCATAGTGGGTGGGCTGCTTCCCAGACTGGGTGGATTGCTCCCCGGACTGTGTGTGCTCACTTCGACTGAGAGTGATACCCCTGCCGAGTTCCTGCTCATAGTAGTAACAAGCGATGCTGGCCATATTTTCGCTGTCTAAATAGAGGTCCCGAAAAATGCGCATGCTTCTATTATCGTGAAAGAAGGGAACAGCCTCCATAAATAGCTGTAACGACTGCGTGTAGTCTCCTAAGAGGATCAAATCAAACATCCTCCTCGGGATACTCATAATGGTATGGACCCCATTGAGTAGCTCCTTAATCTGAAGCAAACTTCTAATCTTTTTGTAATTTTTCCCAATTTTATTATTCACCAAATGAGAGTTCTTATCGATACAATTCAACTGCTCATTTATGTCTCCTATTTTGTCTTTTACATCTCCAAAATTCCGTTTCAGATTTACAATCGTATCTGCTGCCTTCATAAATTTGTTGTAATTCTCGTAGACTACTGACTGCATGAAGTTATCATTCTGTTTAATTTCCTTTTCTATGTTTTTTGCTTTTTGTATCAAATCTTTTAGCGATGCCTTTTGTAGCATCTTCTTAAAATACTCGCTTACGTTAAAATCGGTGCTCTTCTGGTTCAACTGCTCCGAATCGCTTGCATCTATGGGTTCTTCCGTGCACATCTGGTTGCCTCCCTTTGGGGACTTCCACATGATGCGTGATTCTCCCTCCTTCCCACCATTCAGCTTTGCCTCGTTACTTCTAACCATTCCATTTACTCCCCCTTGCTCCTGCTTTGCGGTTCCACTCTGCCCATCTAGGCCGTAGTATCTGTGAAGGATCGCCCCCACGTTTTTTCTCCCCTCGCTGGGCTTCTCCCTATGCATCTTCACAGTTTGGAGATGGTGCCCCAGAATGTGAGGTGTCTCTATGTCAGTTTCGGTTTGTGTATTCCTGTTTGTTTGTGTATTTCTGTTTGTGTGTGTATTCCTGTTTGTATGTGTATTTCTGTTTGGGGGGGGTCACATACGGGAAAAAATCGAATCGACGGGTGACTTCCCCTATATCTGAAGTGAAGTCCCCCTCCTGGAAGGTTTGTCTGTTCCCCTGAATGAGACGTCCACACCCAGCGGAGCACAAACTGGACGAATCACCTCCAATGAAAGCAGAGATGGTTTCACTTCGCCCCATTCCACCCCTGGCTATTAGCTTCGTTCCGTATCTCAAATGGTGCAGAAAAGGCGGGAATAAAAAAAAAAAAAAAAACTCACCAAAGGGGGAACTCAAACCGAAGGGTATGGCATACGCTTTTATGTGCCTCTAATGTGTAATTATGAGGGGTAACCTCGAGGGGATCCTTTATTCACGAGGAGGAGACGAATTAACTCCCTCCGCAGATTAACCTTCTGTCAGAAGGGGTGTGGCCCAAAGCACCTCGCACAGTTGCAGTTGCAGTCGTAGTTACGCTCTCAAATGTGGCGAAGCCGAGGAAGAACTAGTCCGTCATTCTGCTATTCTGCCAATCCGATAACTCGTTAATCTGCTAAGTCGCCAATCCGCTGACTCGCCAATTACCCATGTGCAGCCGGGCCACGACAATGTTGCTCTTCGCGAGGTTGAGCCAGCTATTTAGGGGCATTCTCCAAAAAAAGATAAAAAAGGAAAAAAAAAGTGAGCCACCATTCAAATACATCGCGCAGAGGTGAAAAAATAAAAAAGCCAAAAGTTTTCTACATGTGCATAATCATACGAGCGCAGTGCAACCGCGTGGGGGGAGGAGGACCAATCCTATTTTGGTAATGTGCGCTCGGTAAGATATAACCACCGAAGTGGCGTCATTTCGCGGAGCTTCTAAAAGCAGTTCACCTGAGGCATAGAGGTCGCATCCCACCAACTGGAGTGGAAAATTTCAGAGCATCCGAAGAAGGGGTCAGGTAAAAAAGCACAACGCGTAAAAGTAAAGTAACCACTTTCGTGTGCACGAGGAGTTAAAAGGTATCATTAAGTCCTTTTCGTTTTCTTCCCCTTCTCACTCCCAACCATTACTGCACCGTCGAATTGGAATAAAGGGAGATATTCACACGGTTTTCCTTTACTTAGGTTTAGTCGCATCCTTCTTCATCCGTCCATCCGATGAGGATATTCCATTTTGTTCTTTATGAGCCAACATGTCCGCCTTTTTTTTTTTTTTTTTTGTATAAGTTTTTCCCTCTGTGTGGAATGTTCCAAATTTGCCTGAACCATCAGGCGAAAAAAAAGGGTTAACCTGTGCAGGTGGAAAATGGGTGTGTCGTCCCAAAGATAAGCAGATAGGCAATTTATTCCTCCCCTCATTCCTGCGGGTGTACAAAAAAAGGAGGTTACACATACCCGTGAGACGCGACAAAAGGGTAACCCTTATGTCAATACCACGCTTATTTTTTAGTTCCTTCACCCAGTTCACCCCTCTGTTATGCTTAACTCTTTGACTCTACAAAAATGGAAGGAGACACGGGCGGAATTATCTCTGCGGGAAAATGGTCACAGTGCAACGGCATGGCAACTAAAGTGCAGTCAAAACAGGGGAAAAAAAAAGAGAAAAAAAAAATTCCATTTTGAAAGCTCCCCCCTCGCAAATGCCACGTTGGTTATTCCACTTTGGAAAGTATTTCCCTAGAGCTGTCGCTCTCACTGGACATGTCCCCTGGGAATGGCAAAAATGGAAAGATAAAGGAACACAACATGTGTGCATACATATATATAAAATACTATAAATATGTCTTTCCCCATCTGGGCTCTCCTCTACCCCTGTACCGTTCAGCATCATCGATGTACTCGTGGAGTCCCTCCAAGGGGATGAAGTGAAATTTTATTCCCACCTAAACTTCCCCGTTGTGTTTTTTTTTTTTTTATTTTATCTCCTTCCGCCAATTGGGTAACCCATCGGAGTCAAAACCCATTCGGTCGTACTGTTGGGGTAAGGTTCTCCCCGTTTTAGTTATGAACTGCATCTCGTGTTGTTCACAGAAAGAGCTACGAGAAGGTGGGGGGCCTTCTTCATGTGCACAGGTTGGCGCCCTGGCCCTTTGCGGTCTCCGCATGGGGAAAAGGGGGCATCGAAAGAAGGGGAAGCAAAAAATGGATGCACATGGAAATTAAAAGGGATTAATTCGATAAAGGCGATGAATTGATAGACGCGAACAATTTGATAAAGGCGATGAATTGATAGACGCGAACAATTCGATAAAGGCGATGAATTGATAGACGCGAACAATTTGATAAAGGCGATGAATTCCATAGCCGCCATGGAGACGATAAAAACGATGGGCACGATAAACCCAATTAACATGATAAACTTGACGAAATGAAAAGGAATTGCAGCATGCGGTGCCCCTCCATGGGGTGAACACGCGCACCCCCCAGACGCGCGTCGCAAATGGAGAGAAAGAAACGCCTCACAAATCAATGATCGCTTTGCAGAACCAAGGCGCTAGAGCAAAACTCATCAAAAGAGACAGGGCGCAAAAGGACGAAGACACGGCGATGTTCTTTTCCTTCGTGTTGGATTCTTCGAAACATTCACCTATTCTGGAGTAACTGATATTTATAAGAGACCCATTGGTAGAACCCAAGAGAAATATGATCAGCGCCACGAACTCGTCCGAGTGCATATAGTCTCCGTCTTTTAAATTTTTTATTTTGAATGAGATGCCGAGAAGGATAAGCCGACTTAGGCACAGGATCACAATGTACTTCTGCTTCAGGAAGTTGAAGGCGTTGTGGTAAACCGTCACGAGGAGGCTGAAAAGCATGTCGCTCAGTTGGTACAGGAACAGGAACAGATAGTTCACGTAGACGCCTTTTCCGAGCTTGTTGGGGACTGCGCGGGGGGGGAGAAGAGGTGCATCAAGCGGTGAGGGTGCAGTAGTGGGTATTATGAGGGGTGCGTAGGAGTCGCCATAGAGGAACGCACAAAAGTAGGCGCAAAACACGTCGCAAGGGACGTCACAAAGATGCCAGAGACGGGGCCGCTCACATCACTCGGGGGCACTTACTCATGTGGGGGTACACAATGGAGGAGACGAAAATGGAGAAAGATATGGGGATGAGGCAGACGTAGTAGTACTTAATGAGACGAGCTCCGTCGCAGATGTTGGTGCAGTTAAACATGCTCTTAAAGGTCACAAATTTTTGTTTGCACGAGGTGAGGACAGGAACTCCTCCGTTTTTGGCCTTGGAATCGGATGTAGACAAAGCACTGTTCTGTTTCTTGGTCTTCCCCTTTTCAATGGAGCTCAAATTCTTATCCATATTAGCTTTCTTAAACATCTCGAGCTCAATTTTCTGGCGCTCTTGAGTAAAGAAAGGAGAGCTCACTTGCACATACATAATAAACAGGATGATAAAAAACTCAATTAAGACGATCGTGCCAATGGACAAAGAAATCGCATTGTAGTATGAGTTAATATTCCCTTCTTCGATCGTGAAATAGGACATCAATAGATTTATTAAAAAAAAGAAAAGAGAACTGAAGCTGATGCCTGTGATCATATAGCCGTTTACTCTTATCGTCATGAGGAGAGAGTACTTTGTGCAGGCTGAATAGAGGTAACCAATAAACAATCCAATTATGCCACAGATCAGATATACGTAGTTCTTGGAGCACTTCAAGAAACATATTCCCACTAGAAGGACCAGCATATTGGCTGTGTTTAACGAATTAAACACCATGATGGATTTGAAAGATGTCCTTTCAAAGGTTAACTGAAACACGGAGGAGATAATCATGCATCCAGATACGATGCCCATTGTCGTGACGAAGATTTCCTCCTTGTAGATATGATTTATGAGGAAGGATACGTTCACTATCACGTGGGACGGCAGGCTCAGCAGGAGCCCGATGAAGAAGAAGATGGCCCGTATTTTGGCCTCCTCCCCCGGCTGCAGCTGGTGCTTCTCCATCGGGATTCCTTGCTACGTAAATACACAGTGCTTCCTCCTGATCTTCGCCGGGGTCCTGCGTCTTACTCCACTACGCAAATCCGCGGTGCAACCCTTTTTCGGTTCGTGCCGGGCAGGTGCTCTAGAGGGGGCGATAAAATGAGCTGCAAAAGAAAGGCGGTGAAATGGACTGAAAAGGGGCTCCAAAATGGACGGCAGGAAAAGCTGTGGAGGCGACTTCCAAATGGACCCCCAGTGGGTTGAACACTACGTGTGTACAAGGCTTACCAACTTCAGACCAGCAGCGCAACTGATCAGTTAAAGGGAGCAGGAAAAGAAACATAACACAGTGCAGGTAAACACCTTCAAAGAAACAACGTGCACGTAAACACCTTCAAAGAAACAATGTGCACGAAGGAGTCCTACAGAAAAAGAAGGTTCGCTCAGTGCATATAACACCTACAGGCAGCTCGAGAGCGATGCGACTAAGTTTATTCCACTATCTCACGAGAAAAGCAAAACAGCAGGAGATAAAAAGCGAACTTCCTTTCGTACATAAATAAAAACGCACAAAAAAAGGTATTAAAATGCGGGCAGATTGAGCAGCCAATGTTACAAAACACGCGGCAAGCAATCAAATGCAAAATTGTATACAGAATTGAATCACAGTTGTAGGTCACTTACTGTATCTGGTCTTGAAGAGGAAAAAAAAAACAAAAAAAAGAAGAAAAGAAAGAAGCAAAAGAAGAAGCAGAAACAGAAGCAGTTTCAACACAACGCAGATGTTACCAAACGGAAAAACACTTAAGGGTGCTTATAACATTACATCGCAAAAAAATACCCCACTGAGTGAAAAAAAAAGAGAGCGAGGCAGAGAGATGAATGGATGGGGAGCCACGATTCTCAGTATAAGCAAGGGAGGAGAAGAGGCGGCCTAATTATGCAAAAAAAAAAAAAAGAAAAAAAAAACATCCTACCTTTTTCATGCCTTAAGCACATTTGCTTTGTTACGAAAATGTTCATTCCCCCTTTCGTAGACACAATTTTTTGGGCGGGGAAGTAACTCCGTATAAGTAGTACCAAAGGGGTGTTCCCCACAGAAGCACATTCACGTGTAATGATTCGCCACCCACTCTGGCGATCCAGCTGAAGGAATTTCTCCTAGCGATACCAGAGCGATGCCAAAGCGATACCAGAGTGATACCAGAACAATACCAGAGCGGTACCAGAGTGATACCAGAACAATACCCGCGATCTCTTGTGCTGCTCCTCCAGGCAGGCCTTAGAATATGCCCTCTCCACCCCCCTACGAATGGATGCATCTTTTACGCCATCAAAAAAAAAGGGGGCTTCCTCAAGTGGGTGAAGATAAGTGATTCACGTGAACATTTCGCCCTTACATGTGGCACTTAGGTGTAATGTCCTCGCGCTACGTGGAAAGTAACCTCCCCATGTTGGTGACATTCACTATTGGAAGGACAGGCAACTAGCGGAGTGACCAAACCAAGGCCAAGGGGGCACACACTGTCATTCGTGTGGTTCGTTTTGTTCATATCGTCCGTCTCATTCGTATCATCCATGCCATCGTGAAAAAGGGAAAAAAAATTTTAATTAAAAAAAAAAGAAGATAGTTCCATTAGGGTATTAATCCAATTGGTGTACCATTGTTACATCCGTGAAAAGAACAAAAAAAAAAAAAAAAAAAAACTCCAGCTAGGGTGTGCCTAGCTGGTGCCACTAAAGCAGAGAGCACGCAGCCACGACAAAGATGCAGCCGCGCAAGTCGACAGAGAAAAAAAGCTGCAGAATGGCGCGCACAAATATGAATTGCAGTTACGGTCACCTTGGTGAAGTGGATATAGCCGTGAGGTTCTTTCGCCCCCAGGGTGTTCCTAAAAACGCAACCGCGACTGCTACGTCCACTGCTACCGCCACTCCTACCCCTGCCACCTGGGGCTCGAGAAAAAGACCGAGTTGACGGCGTTAAAAAATACGTTCATGCTGAGGTCGTTCCTGCGCACGTGCCTGTACAACTGCCGCAGGTACTTCTCCTTATAAATCCGCTGCAGCTTTCGCAGGAAGAGAAAATCCTCCTTCGTCAAGAAGGGCAAAAGGGCACAATAATCAGCATACGGATTGCTAACATTGAAGCTACTCCCAATTATCACGGGGGAGACTTTCGTGTCATACATAAGTTCGAAGAACTCTCGAAAGTCGGTCTGCTTGGTGAGTGCAGCTGGAGATGATGCCTCCCCTCCTGTTGTAACGATTGGCATTCCTCCTTTCGCCACGTCATTCTGATTCCCCTTAACATCAACAGGGCCAATGCTGTGTGGTAGCGAAGTCGGATCTGCTACTTTATTGTCTAACCTCGTAGGTGCCATTTTCTTTTTCCCTTCTTCATCTTCTACATTGGAGGAGAGAACACCCAGAGGACCACCACCCCCTTTCTTCGTCTCGTAATTATTTGGCCTACTCCCATATTTGATGTAGTTGTCTACAGTCAAAACGACATCTAAGAATCTTCTCAGATCGAGGACTATCTCAATGTTGTTTCTTTTCCGACTTCTCTGCCGTCTGCTATTGATGATATTATATATTGGTTGTTTCCTCGCGGGGAAGAAGCACGTCTTTTGGTACTTACGAATCCATTCTAGGGTGTAGACATCTCCAGACTTGAGCCGTTCCAAGGGGTTCACTACCTTGGATGGGTTCTGATTCCCCTTAACCTCGTCGGAGAACCACTTCTGGAGGAAGTTTTTCAGAATGGATTTCTGCTTGGCCTCGTCTCGATCATTGCTTGAGGTTGACACCTGTTTGAATAGACCCTTCACATAGAAGACACCGATTAAGGAGTAGGATGTTTCTCCCCCCACGGAAGAGATGGGCATGATGTAGGTTTTGTTCTGACTGTACTGCTCCTCGTCGATGTCGTCTTGGGAGCTCTCTATAACTGCTTTCTTTCCCGAGTCCGAATCGGTGTGAAGTAGCTGCTTAGCCGCACTGTTGTTGAGGCTCCCGTTTCGTTCCGCATCCATTGGATCCGCACCACCACTTACCGATGATGCCGCTTCCCCTCCAGTGGTCTTGCCCAACTGGTGATCATACGCAGCTCGAAGGTTCATCTTCTGCACTGTGTCGAAAATAGGATTTTCAAAGTCGAGGAAAATCATGTTAAATTCCTTTGTGCAGTTTAGTCTATTGTTTGTCATCAGGTAGAGGAAGTGGTTAGCAATCTTCACTTCCTCCTCCCTGGAGCTGGAGGGTTCATTTGTCTTCCTATTCCCGCTGGAAAGAATATACCTCTGTTCAATAGCCTTGAACACGTCACTCTCGAAGATGTTCTCTTTTGCACCACTGTCTGACGGGGGGAAATTTTCAATCTTCAGTTTCTCCACGATGCGCAGGAAGCGTGCGTTCCTTTCTTCAACGTTGAGTTTGAAGGAGTCGATATCGCTACGTTCGTCCAGAATCTTTTTTAAAGTTAACTCCAGCTTCTTATTCCAAATGCAGTACTTCAATGCTCCATTGCAGACGGGGCACTGTATAGACTTGTCCTTAAGTCTCGACATATCAATAAATGCACTTGTCTTTTTCTCATCGGATATAAGGAGTTGGTTCAAAATGTAGAATAAGATACACGTCTTGCACACCGAGTAACCACAGTTGTTACTGCACACAAGGATATGCGAATCGATTAGGATGTAGCTACATAACTTACATAGGAACTCATTTGGGATGTTTATTTTTTGTTCTTCTCTGACATCGACACTACTTATTTCTTTTTTTGCCTCATGAGTAATATCACTCAGATTTGACTTCTTCCTTATGTGCCTGTGGATGAGAATCTTCGTCCCGTTGTATACTTTGTCCTCGGGATTCAAGAACGCCACTTCGTGGTCCCCGCCGCCTATTGAGGTCACACCGCTCACACCGCTACCCTCCCCCTCCTCATCATCCTTGTACACGGAAAAATAAATGTCGATCTTATTATTATAGTTGATGTTGCTCTGCTTGCAGATGATGTGCTTCAGCTCGCTGACCAAAATGTAGTTCTCGCTTTTGTTTATTTCGAGCACCCTCCAGAGGGAGTGCTCGCTGAATAGGCGGTATTGGATGTACATAGGGGGGGTTGGAAGCACACCTGGGTTGGAAGTACTCCTTGGGGGGAAATTTTCACACCTTAAAGCGTCCCCCCAATCAGTATCCGCATATGTGTCCCCTCTTTCCAACCCGCTTGCGCGCTAGCAATGGTCATCCGTAGTGGACACGAGGGAACGCGCAAAAGGGATATTCAAGCGAAGAGGTCCCCTTTGCATCCTGAGTATCCTGTCCTCGTGGAAAGGACCGCGAATCCGCATTCTTCGCGTGCATGGCCTTAAACTTCCTCTCGGTCGTTTACTGCCTAACGAGGGATCCCCTTTGCAGACTTTCTCCTGTTTTCTCCCCTGGGAACTTTATTTGCACGCCGCCAAATTGTTACAATATGCTCCTGGCAAAAATGCTTGTATATATGCTTTGTATGTCAAAAGGGAAAATGACGGAGCAGCTCCAAAATGAGCAATCCGAACGGGGTGCCAAACTGTGATAAAAGTGTAGAGAGGCTACCCAAAAGAGCTACTTTTCTCCCCCATCAGATCGTCAAAAAAAAAAAAAAAAAAAAATCCGAAACAATATTTTCACGTACAATTTTGTACCTATTGCGGGGCTCCCTCTCAGTGCGGTGTTCCCCAACTGGTCGTAATAACCCCGTTTAGCCCATCCGCGTGCAATGTTATGCTTTGGGAGGCTCCTCTACACCACTCGGACAGAACTACTGCGCATTTGCACAGAAGAGAAGCCCCGTAACGCTCATATTAAATGGAGACTCCGGAGAGGCTACGCCGTCCTACGCCTAGCGACTGCCACCATCACGGGGGGGTATAATTTCCCAACCTCCGCCCCCTTTTCCAAATAAAGAGTTTTACAAGAGTTCCAAAATTGTCGTTTTGGTTTTTCCTATACGAATGGGTATAGAAAAAGTTGTACGCATGGCGAGGAGAAGAAAAAAAAAAACAAAATTAAAAAGGCGTAAAAAAGGAGTTACACGGGGTGCTTACCCGTAGTAACACATAACGGGGAGTATTTAACGTCGCTTAAGCTTCAACTGGGTAAAAATGAAAGCGAAAGAGGAAGCATCTTTGTGCGCCTTCCTCGTCAGTCCTCACAAAAAATGTGCACACAAAACAGGCACACCTTTTTATTGGTAAAGTCAGGCGATGGACTCAAATTGTTGCAACAGAAAAAAAAAAAAAAGAGGCAACACATTATATGTTGAGCAGAAAATAAACGTATGCAGGTGGGTACATAAAACAAAACAAATAAATCCGAGTGACCAAAAAAAAAAAAAGAGGAAATTGAAAAATGCAGTCAAATGTTGCTGTGAATGCATTATGGCGTCATTCCCCCATTGGAGATACAAACTAATACGCATGGGTGACTTTCTTTTCTTTTACCCATCTCTCTTCTCATTCGCAAGGGTGCTCATTGATACGCCTTTTCCTGGGACATTTTTTTTTTTTCTTCTTCTTTTTCTTTTTCTCTTCGTTTCTCCATTGGTAGGGCGTCTTCCACGAAATGGTGGCGCTTCTCCCACTACGCTGTCTGACGCGCGCGCCACTCCCGATGGCCTTACTTTCCGTCTGAGTAACTTTATTAGTCCTAACCCGCCCTTCAATCTTTTCCTTTTTAAGCAAATCAAATACTCCCCTTTTACTCCTCCATGGTTGAAACAGAAATCGAGGTTTTTTTCCCCCTTTTCTTTTTCCTTCGCTTGGGGGCTATTTTCTTTTCTCCCCTTCACGGATTTCACTTTCTTAATCATCACGAGCTTTCTCCTGGTAATCGGAAGTGGTCTCTTCTTCTGACGAGAAAACTTCCCAGTGGGGTGTCCTCCTCCAGATCGTTTTTTTCCTCCAAATTTGGGGTTGTAACCGTGAGGCTTCTTCTTCCCACCGGGCTGTAATTCTTCACATAGTTCCACCTCCACGTCCTCCTCTACGCAGGGGTTCCTTATTCTAGGTCTACTTATGCGATTCGCTGGAGTGGATAACTTGCCATGCCGCTCCTCCTTCGATGCACTGTTGCCATTCCCGGGGAGGCACACCTTCACAAGTGATGATCTCTGCCTACCATTTGAGCCGGCAGATCCTTTCCCCTTTAGTAAACAAAAAAAAGGGTTCCTATTTGGGAGCAGTTTCATCCAATGCTTCTTCTTCATGGAGCACGTTGGTACCTTCCTAATAGGTCCTCTGTTGTTAGGCTTCCCCTTGGGTTCTTCCTGCACGTGACTTTCTTTTACGTCATTTGTTGTTTTCACTTTTCCATCTTTCCTCCGGTTGGATAGACCCTTCTCTTTGACAGCTCGCTGGTCCTTCCCCGCGCTCGCATCACTTTTGGCCACGCCCTTTTGGAGCTGCCACTCGCCTTCTCCGCCACGTCCGTTACAGTTGCCGCTTCCGCTGCCACAGCTCCCTGCATAACGCGACGTGGATTTACCTTTGCGGGATGATGATGACGTCTCTTCGTCCCCCTTCACCTCAGAGGCCTTACTACTGCGACAACCACCTTCCAAAGGGCCTCCCCCAGCAGGGTGTCCCTTCACACATGCAGTGGGTTGCACCGGGTCATTCTTTACTTCTAATGTAGGTTCCACCGCGACACGTCCCAATGGTAGGACCCCCCTCAAATTTGCCTTCTTCACAATTTCGCCTTTCTTCTTCCTTTCTGACATGTTCATATTACTCCTATGACATGCTAACTGGCCACGGATCTGCATCCTCCTGTTAGCTTTAAAACGTGAAGGGGGCATATCTGAGCTTCCATTTTGGTTCACCATCTTGTTCTGCTCCATCTGCTTCGTCCCCTTCTGCTGCTGCTCCTCGTCCTCCTGGAAGAGTTTTCCTCCCTCTGATATGGATGCCTTATGGTGGGACACAAAATTAAAGAATTTGAACAGACTTATTCCAAAACTGATTCCTGTCAGCATCAAGACATTCTCGTCGTAAAAGAAGAAGTTGTATTTGTCTTTATCGTCACAGGTGTGACCTCCTTCTGCTTCAATCGCTTCAACCGCGTCAACGGTGTCAATCGGTTCGCCTGCCTGATGAGAATGATCCTCTTCCTCGTTAGTGCGTCCCCACTCGGGGAGCACCCCATTGGAGCTTCTTCTCATTTTGACCCCTATGAGGGACACTTCAAACGTGTAACTGCAGTCTATAGCGAACTCGCTTCCACATACATGCCTTGCTACGCCCCTGTTTGTAATGTCACTCTTAAATTTTGTATCCTCCAGGGAGAACCAGGGAAGGGATGCTCCCAGAACTTCCGGAAAAATCTCAGCCAACTTCTTCCTACCCCTTAGATGAGCTCGACTATCTGAGTTGCCAAATAGGAAACAATTATACTTTCTTGAGTGCCCATGGAAATCACAGAAGAAGACAATTCTTCCATTCCTGTGAATTCTTCTTATGAGCGTCTTAGCTGTGTGCACCGTTTGGTGCAGATAATAAATTGGCCTATTCCACTGTCTATTCAGGTCGAAGCCATTTGAGCAGAGTCTGTTGTGTCCCAGAATCACTCCGTCGATGTTTAACATCGGTATGACAATAAAAATGAAGTTATCGCGAAGCGAATCGGCGTATGCATTTTCCGACGTGATAAACGCGAGGAAACCATGCATGACGTAGCTGGCGTTCGTTTCCCCAGGGTGGACTCGTGCGGTTAGAAAAATGATTTTCTTCCCTTCGCGTCGGGGCTGGCTTGGTGCTTCCCTCTCAGGCGGTTGCTTCCCCATCCTCTGGGGGGAGGCGTTCACAGGGGGAGAATTCACCACATGGGTAGAAGAGCCACTTAAAGAAGGGGACGTCGCCGACCAGCGCTGGCTCTTCCCTCCATCGTGATTTACCGGATGCATGGAATGCCTCTCCAGAAGGCGCTCAAACTGGCGCATGAACGCGTCAGAACATTTTCGGGGGCTCCTCTCCCTCAGGTTGTCATCTCCTTCCTTTCCATCACCTGTCCACCTGGGATGGCACAAATTGTACATGCACCTCGCGTCGTCAATATATGTGTGCCCCTCGCAGGACTGGCACGGGGTTTCCTTCGCGACATCTAGCAGGGTGGGATTCCCCCCGATGGGCACCCTGATGCTCCCAACAGAATGCAGCTGCTTCGCTTGATCTGCTTCCCCGGGAATCTTCTTCCGATGCGACCCTTCAATGTTAGTTGACCCTACGTAGTTCTTCCCAGTAGGAGCCGCTTCGGTGTTCACTTCCGTTTTTGCTTCCCTCTTGGCTTCCGTTTTTGCTTCCCCCCCCCTGTCATAATTCGTTATGGCTACAACGGTGCAGGGGAACCCACAAGCCGTCGTGCACAAGGTGCCCTGCACGTAGTTAATTTTTTTCTCCCTCTCCTGGACACTGTGCACATAAGTCTTCAGTAGGCCAAGGTAGCGCAAAAGGTAGGAGTAGGAATATGGAAGGGAGCTAGCGAAATAAACTGTGTCGTAGGGGTACACAAAATCGTAGGAAAATTCAAGTGTGTACGTGCAATAGAATAGCTTCTCAAATGCATTTGTCTTTAAATTGAAATGTCTGGGGTTGTCATTTCTCGTGTAGGTAACATTGTAGGCTGCTCTCTCCCAGTGCACATTCTCCTTCATGCTTCTACACTGGGAGAAAACCAAAGGAGAGTGTCCTTCTTTGTAGAGAAAATAAGGCCTAGACATATTTTCGATTTTGAATTGAACAGAAAAGGGCCTCTGCAATTTCTTGACATTGCTGACGAGAAAGAAATCGGAAGAATCGAAAGAAGCTTTGACACCTTCGTTGTTGTTGAGATGCACATCTCCGCCAATTTCATTAATAATTCTATTTATGCAGCTCGGTTCGTTTTTTCTCTTTCTCTCCTCGAAGTAGTCACTCTGATAATAGACTCCGGGGACATAACTTGCGCTGAAGTAGAACCACTGGTTCTTCTTCTCATTCGATCTTACGTCGTGATTTAAGAATATAGAATAGACTTCTCTGTTCTTTTGCTTCAAGACGTACTTCAAGTTTGCGCTTTCGAATTTCGAGTTAAAGAGAATGCTTCCCTTAGGCACGGTCACTTCCTTTGTGAGGTCTGGCTTATACTTTGGTGGGTACACATATTTGTACGTATGCCCTGGTTCTTCTACACATCGGATATTTTTCAGCTTCTTATAAATATTGGGGGGGCATGAGGATGGCGATGATGGGAGTTCCTTCCATTGGTCTCTCTCTCCCTCGTTTCCGTCCCTTTCTGCCACATTCGGGGTGCCTCCCAGTGTGGCTGCTCTTCCGACTGTGGCTGCCCCCCCCACCGCATGCCCCAGAAACGAATCATGCCAGGCGAACGAAGCAGGGTCCAACTCGCCCCCATTCTGGCATATGCACAAGAAGTTATAATTCAATGTCTCACTGATGTTGCTCATACTCTGCACAAAGAGCTGCTTATTCCTTTGGTTCACATTTTCGAGGCGCTCCTTCAAAAAGATTTTTACGTTTTCAATTTTTTGTGGAAAATTCACCTGATTAGTCATCTCCTTGATATGAATCTTGTCCGGGTCGACATCGTCAGAGTGTTTTTCCGTCGCTGAGTCCTTCTCTCGCAGGGGGCACGGCGCGCCCCCCTTCCTCTTACCGCGTGTTATTGTAGGAATCTCCACCTGCGCATTGGTGCCTTCATAAACGGCCTTCACCGATTCGTGAAATATCAGGTCCAGCTGGTTCACCTCCAGGGTGTCGCCTCTTCGGCGATCACTTCTGCTACCACTTCGTCTACCACATCCGTCGCTGCTACCGCTCCTACCGCTTATATCGACATGGTTTTTTCTCTCCCCCCCTTGAGGAAGTATCGACTTGAACTTTTCCTCATTCCCTTCCCGCCCATGGTTTACCACCTCCCTGTCATTGTTGCAAATTGGGGGTTCCACCTCGCTTTTCTTCCTTTTCTCCGCCGCCTCATCGCACCCCTTAGCGCATATTCCCTTTCTCCGCCCATATTCCCCACCGATCCCTAAATGACGAAGTAAATAAGCAGGGCCAGGGCTATGATAATCAAAATGCTGAAGATGACTACTATTGTCTTCATCTTCAATAAGCATTATACGACTACAAGGGGGAAGAGAGAAAAAAAAAGTAGCACTCCAGCACGATAAGAGCTTGTTAAGAATTCTCCTCTTTTGTATGAAAACGGGTTAGACGAAATGGGAATAAAAAAAAAAGAAAAAAAAAATTGCAAAAAGAAAGGAAAATCGATAAAAAGGGATAGGGAGCCGCAAAATGGCAAAATAACAACGAGCGGGGGAAACAAAACTTCTTGGGCATCTTTCAGACCCTCCGAGCACGTTCTTTTTACCTTTCGAAAGAATGAAGAAATGGCAACATTGCAAAAGCGAAATGATCGTTAATTTATTCATCCATCCTCAAAAAGAAAAAAATCTATAAAATAATTCTACACGAGGAAGTGCCGCGCTTATATATGCCTATATCACTTCATAGTCTCAAACGACGCCCCTCATTTTATGCACCCGAGGGGGACCATTCACTTATAGCCCCACTGCAACACTTTGCAAAAAAAAAAAAAAACTACGCCCGAAAGGGTTTAATGGTGACGCATAATAGCTGATTAAGCAGAAATAGGTAACCCTTAAAAAGGAAGGAAAAACAGAGGACAAGGACACGTCGTATCTTCCCTTTTCCTGCTTAAAAAAGGAAAATTTTAATGACGTTATTTTCCCTCCACGTGAAAAATAACAGGGGGGAGGTCTAACATGAAAAAAAAAAAAAATTCAGTACAAATATACACACATGCTGTGTTGCGTTCTCTCTTTTTCTTTTCACCCGATGGGGGAAAATAAAGACTGGAAGGAATGCAGAGGTAGACATGGTGCTGTTCATTCTCTGTGCAGAAAAATACCACCCTCCTTTTTGTGGCATCCAAAAGTGGTCCTCCAAGGGGTACGCGCAAAACGTGCGAATCGCGAAGGAAAGAGTTCCCCGGCGGAAAAGAAATACGAATATGGAAACATCAATCCTCTTAAACGGAAACCTCCCCGCCTGCGTGACAGCAAATGTTACCTACCTTCATGCGGGTCTACCCACATCCAATGGTGGCATCTTTCATCAAGTATAGTCCCCACGACATTGACCTGCACAGTTTGGCAATCACGTGCGATATAATTCCCTTTTCTCAAAAAAAAAAAAAAAAAAAAAAGTGGCCGATTCGTTCCGCTAACAGCAGCTCAGTCATATCATCCGTATCGTTTCAGAAAAGTTGTGACCTCCAAAAAATATGGTACCTTTCCTTCATCTGGCTTAGCGGATCGGTGACCCCAAAACGGACTAAGGGGTAAAGCGGTACTTTCCAGGGGAGTTTCTCCTTTTTATGCCCTCTAGGGGTACGTGTAAACAAAATCGGTATACACATAGGTGTGGTGCTTCCCTCCCGAAATCTGATCTCCCCTAAATAGCCTTATCCCACTGCTTCGCTGGGGCGTCCCTAAAGGAGGTTATTTCTCCGCTTCTTCGAACTGCCACACGTTTAAAGCCGCTTCCGTCTCGCGGGTGTATACCACTTCGTAGCAACAGCGCCCCGCCTCTTGCGAAACGGAACCATTGGGATGTTCACTACGCCATTTTCTCTAAGTTCCGCCACTTTTCCGCCTTCTCGGAAAAGCAAAACGCGGGAAAAGGCGGCTCTCTCTGCACCGTCAAGCGGTACAGCTCCACGCCCCGCTCAAACGGGGGACTCTTTTGTGCAAATGAGTAGCGCCTCGCGCGGATCCTGGGCAGATAGGAAAAAAAA
>NW_008481855.1:126826-141049 GCF_000524495.1 Plasmodium inui San Antonio 1 | reverse complement strand
AATCCAAAAAAAAAAAAAATTAAATTAAAAAATCTCCAATTACTCTTTATCATCCTGAAGAAGATTAAGAAGAAAGTCCACATTTTGAGAAGATGCTTTGGAGCCATCAGCTTAAATCTCCTCCTCCTTTATCGAACTTGTCACACGAAGGATATTCAAAAGTTGATCGTAAAAATATTTGCCATGTGTGTGGACAAAATGTTGCTTTTTTGCCTGAACGGTCAGGTGGAATTGGGGGAAACCAACTTGGGAGGGGACGGTCAAATGTGCAAAATGTCACATCACCGTGGAGGGGACGGTCAAATGGGCAAAATGTCTTATCACCGTGGAGAGGAGGATCCCAAATGGGGTAGTTCTCCCACGTGTGGAAGTCAACAGGAATGTCTCTCCTCTCTGCAAAGTTTGGGAGCCTCACCCGAAACGTGGTGTTCCGCCCCGTTTGTTGGACAGCGCCCCCTTACCTTCAGTAAGCCGAGGGGACACCCCCAAGGGGAAGGAGGCCCGTCGGGGAAGGCCCAATTGGGCGAAGCGGGAAAGGAAGAGGGAAACAAAGCGGGAGGCGAAGCAGAAGACGACGCAGGTCATACCCCACCGTACAACACACCCATAGACCAATCAAGCGAAGACAAGACCATCACCGCGAACGTTTACTTCATCTGCTACTACATGCTCACAAACTATGACGACGAGATTGTCGGAGAGATTTCCCATTTGTGCAAAATCATAATCAAGTATTGGTACATCCTGCACAAGAACTTGGTTCTCATGGGCTACTTTGTCCTTCTGTCTGAACTTTTTTATGAGGGAGGAGATTCCTTTTCGGCTCGGTTAGAGCTCCTCTTGGGCAGCAGACGCTTCGCCGATCTTTTGGATGGTCACCGATTAAGCGACCGTCTGTTGGGTGGAGCGCGGCAGAGCGCAGGGGAGAGCAGCGACTCGGGTAGGGCTGCAGGTGGAGACCGAGGTAGTGTTCCAGGCAGCCTTCGAGGTATCCCTCCAGGTATCCCTCCAGGAGTCAACCAATACAGTGTCCCCCCTATCCCCCAGCGACCCAGCCTGCAAGACGATCTCCACGCCATCTTCACAAACCTCATCAAGTCGCTGCAGCCAGAGGAGCACCCCCTTATCCACCTCGACCCCGAAGCGAATTGCACCCTGGAACAGTTAAATGAAAATATCGGTACTTACTACTTTAGGCACCTCTACAACGTTTTTATGTTAAGAAGGCAAAGCGACGTGTATCTTCTGCGATTTCTGAGGGGATATCTGTACTTCCGTTTTTTTAATAACCACACAGATGGGGTGCCAGTCGTTAGGGAACATTTCTCTGTGAATTATTTGCTCTGTCTCTACGAGACGTCCAATGTGGTTTATGTGAATAGGGGGACTTATCGCCCCCAGCGTGATTCCTCCACCATCCTCAGCGAGGACAACTCATTATATTCGCTAAACATGTATGAGCAGCTGGATCATAAGGGGAGCCATTGCTCAGGTGACAAGTCGAACTGGACTAAAACGAGATTTTCCCATTTTCGAAACATCAAGGATGGTTTGAAGTTGCAAGACGTGGGGTGAGTCCTACTCGGACGAGCCATCACGCGCCATGGGGTTCTTCTCGGCGTGTGGAGTTCAACAATTGGCCGCATCCTGATCATCCCTTCTTGATCAGCCCTTCCTGATAGCCACGTTTCGATCAGCCTTCCTGATCGCCACGTCTTAATCGCCACTTCTTATCCTCCTCACCCCGCCGCAGACTCATCGGAGACGTGAGCATCCTCTTCTTCCTCCTCACGAACGAAAGGCAAGTGGAAAACCACCTGCACGAAGTCATGTTCACCACGTGGGACAACTCTAGAGAGAGCACTGGAAGGGAGACAAAAAGGGAAGAGCTCGTTTTAACGAACAAGTGGTGGAAGGAGATCCATCACTTCGCTAACTCGATCGATTGGGGAAAACGAAGCAACTCACAAGAGGGAATATCTAACACATCTGAAGCAAACTCGACAGGACATTTGGCCCCGACGGGTGATGCATACAGGGAAGAAGAGGAACCCCCTCTTAAGAGAAAATGCAAATGCCTTCATTTTATCAACTTTTATATGGACGCTCTCATAGTGATGCTCTGCACACATGGAACAGTTCATTCGGAAGGAGAAAATAAAACGGAGACAACTCCAGTTATGTCACATAGGCAAATAACAAACGCCACAAACAAGCAACCCATTTCTGAAGAGGCCCTCCAGAATGACCTGGTCAAAGACATCCTGCAAGAATATGCCGGCCTCTATAACAGCTACTTTTATTTAGCCCTTCAAATGAAATGGCCTCAGGGGATTCCTAACTTGAGGATGACGATGGAGAAGGTATTCCTATTCCTGACGTCGAGGAGGGTTAAAAAGGCGCATCATATCGACGCGACCGATGATGAGGTGGACCTGCGCCAGTACTACCTCTCCCTCCTGCTAATATGCATGAACAAGTGTTTCTGTGTCTCATCCCTCTGTGGGTATCAAGATTTGATGGAAAGATACTTCTCTAAAAATTTCATTTTTTGCCTGTTAAATGTGAGGAACCCCTGTTCATACGTGAGGGAACTGGCCGAGTACACAATACAGAATGTCCACCTCTGTCGCCATGGGGGAGTGCGTAGCGAAGTGGGGGCACCCAGTGACAGCTGCATCTCCACACAAACAGGGGGGAGCGGCGTTCTTTGCGTCCCCGCCCACGACAGCAGCATGGTTGACGGGGTCCCAAGGGGAGAAGCAATCCACCTGGACACAGCCGATGTAGCGGGTGCTACCTGTGTCACAGGTGTCACCTCTGCCGCCGATTTCGCCGACTGTGCTCATACTCCTGATATGGCCAATCGGGATTCCTCACAGGTAGACCGCATGGAGGATATCCTAAACCAGAACAGCGAAGCTATATCGGCTTATGTGTATAAAAAGATAATAGACATAGATTCAGTTCACAGCTGCAGAAAGATTTCGACTCTGACGCAGTTCCTCGTCATGCACCACTTTTGCCACGTTTATATTTTTAAAGATATTTGTGTCCACATAATAAAGTACGCGAGGAGGATGCACTTCCTTTATTTGGATCGACAGAGGAAGGACGAAATGGCGGTGCTCATTTTGACTGTTTTTAATTATGTCCTTTACTTGTTTTACGAGCATATCAGTCGGAACCGAGTCGAGCTTTGTGTGCGAGGGAACTACGTGGCCCAGGTGAGGAGTCGCCTCCTGCACGGGGACACGCGCGTGAATTTTTGTCACCTCAGGGGGGGGGCAGTGGAGAGGAGTGGAGAAAGGGGTGAAGACAGTCGTGAAGAGAGCGTCGAAGAGAGCGTTGAAAATAGCGGTGATCAGGGCGTTGATCAGAGCGTTGACCGGAGTGGGCGTGGACGTGGTGACCAGGATGGCCACCCAACCGTACCACTTGGCGAACGGATCCGCGCCCCGACTGGCAAAGGGACCCCTCGCAGCATACTCCACAGGGACCATGAGCAGAGAGAAAAGAAGAAGCTATTTCTACACAATTCACTCTTTTTCAAATTTCACGGAGACCTCTTCAATGTGGTGCACCTAAACGCAGTAAGCAGCGACGAGGCCAAGAGAGACTACTTTAAGAACATAGAAGAAGACATGAGAAGTATTATCAACAAGGCAGGGGAAAACATTCCGTGTGAGAGGCTTGTAAACATCCTTGTGGACGATGATTTCTACGACTTGTATGATGAAAAAGAGGGGAGGGATACCACTGCACGAAGGAACCCTGGCGAGGGTGCTACAAAGGACCTTAAAGATAATAACTACTTCAATAGAAGGAAGTACCACCAAGAGGTTCATTACCACGACATCAGGCACACGGCAGACCATATTTTCCACTTTGCAAAGAAGTTTCTTTGCCATGAGGAGTAAGTTGAGGAAAACGAGAGTGGAGAGTAGCCCACAGTGCGATTCATTACACAGTTGCGGTTCCACCTCGACACGTCCTACATCCATCCATTCATATGTATGTCTTTTCCCCCCCACACCCCTTTGCAGTCTCTACGTGCGATTCAGTGCCCACCTCTGCGCCCTACGATGCCTCTTCATTTTTTCAACGCGACTGTATGAGTTGTATCCGAAGATATACCAGGTAATCCACCACATAGAATGAAAGATAGAGAAAGAGAGAAAAGGAAAAAAAAAAAATCCGTGCAGTTTTGCACTACATTGCGAGAAGGGGGATGAACAAATCGCATGGCGAACAACCCCACCATCATCATCACCATCGTAGACTTCTTTATGTCCCTTTCGCCTCCCTTTCCAGCTGTGGGGGTACGTAAAAATCAACTTCAGAAAAGACGACTACATGAACGACACAGTCCTTTTGAAAATAATTAATTACGTGGCAACCATCGATGATCAATTTTCCCCAAATTTGTAAATCGAAAAAGAAAAAAGAGAAGGAGGTGCACTCGCTTCTTGGTGTGCTCCTGCTCACTGTTGCACACCCCTCTATTGGGTGCACAACATCTTGGTTTCTTGGATGGATGTCCCGTCTTCCTCCCGCCGATGGGACAGGGTTCACACAAGTCCTCATTTTCGCATGGGAGGAGGAGGCGGGAATATCTCCACTTTTTTCCTTTTTGGCTATTTTTTGCCTGACGTGTTCAGGTGTTTTTATGCCATATATTTTTTCTCTTTTTTTGTCTCCCTTTTTGTTAGCATCCTTAGCGACATAATACCGGAGCTTTTCCGAAAAATGGAGAAGCTCGAAATGGGAAGGGAGATGCCTAAGCAGAGTTTCGAGCACAGGTGAGACCATTGCGGGGGAGTAGAGTCCCTACATTTGTGCAGTGTGTGGATAACCATGCTGATGTGTTTATCACCCCCACGTACACACTCTACTTCTCCCATCCCCAAACACACAGATTCCTCGTCAACGCAATGCTACTCCTCGTGAACCTGTCAAAGGAGGAAAGCTGTTTTGAGAATATTCACCCTTTTGTCATCCATTTTTGTCTAAAGTGTCTGCGCGAAGGAGTGCACGAACAGATTAAGAGGCTCACCCTAAACATTATTTGCAACTTCTTCCTCAGTGACATTCCAAAGGTCCCGAAAGATTCCAAACGAAGAGGAAACTCTTTTGTGACATGGACGTATGTTCGTGTCGTCCTTGTGTTGGGCCCACTTATCACATGAAATGTTTTTATTTCCATTTTTCTTTTTTTTTCTTCTACCACCCGGGAATTCAACTTTTACAGATAAGCCAAGCAATACAAAATGTGCGCATCGTTAAAGAGAGGATTGACCAAATGTATGGAAACGGTGGAAATAGTGGAAAAAATGGAAGCAATGGAAACAATGACGAAAAGCTACGAACCCAGTTTTTAAGAAGTCTCGTTAAGGATGTCAGTATAGAGCAGCCGTTACTATTCCTTTCCTGTTTTCTGCAAGTGGAAAATATGAAGGATGTCCTTTCTTTAGTATTTCATGTCGATCTCAGTATCGTTAATTTTTTGTCAATTTATTTTGAATTCCTGCAAATGAAGTACAGATATAAATGTCGCCTGCACCAGCACTGCCTTCTCGTGTCCAGTCACTTCTTAGGGGGGGAGCACCCAGGGCGTGTGGCGACTCCAGGTGGAGGCACACGTGGGGTGTCCCAATCTTTGGCGTGAAGGGTTGCCATGAAGGCTTGCCGTGAAGAGTCGCTCTGAAGCGTCGGCGTGGTGTACCCCGGGGTAATACCATCCCTCTGTTGGCACAATCTTTGTCACGTTCACCATTACGAACACTATGGTTATGGTCGTTTCATTTTTTGTCCTTCTCCAAACCATAGCATCTGTCCTACCATTTTCAAAAATGACACGAACGTGATGCAGAGGGAACCCCAAGGCTGACTACTCAGCCATATCGATACACGCCCAACACGCCCTGCAGCTTATGTGTATCCCGCTGTAAGCTCCTCTGAAGCGCTGGATGAGGCGAATGCAGAAAAGGCAGTGAAGGCAGCGCAGCGGAACATTTCGATATTTCTCCTCCCCTCGGTTGCTTTTTTTGGTGCTCCGAAGCTACTCCATTGGCCATTCTGCGCATTCGCATTGGCAACAGAATTCAGGACGTTTCGCCTGCACATAGAATAAATAAAACATGTGAGATGGTTTAACAAGGAATTTCTTTTTTTTTTTTTTTTTTTTTTTTTTTTTTTAATATACTTCCCTGCAGTGCGAATGAACTCCATTTTCTTTCTCTCCACGTAGAAGTTCTCTTTTTTCGTTGATTATACTTTTGATCTGTGCATCCGCTTCGCCGTTTCGATCTTCCAACGGGCTCTACCCACGCGGGTGCTTTTCCCCCGTAGGGTTACTCCGCTAACAAGGGAAGGGAACACAATAAAGTGTCACACTTTTCCTACATCGCTATGCTCCCAGATCAGATAAACACAGGGAGGCAAGCACGGGGAGAGTAGTAACACTACTGAGGCATCCGCCAAGTGTGCACCTTCCTCCCCACACCCCCCACACTTTGTGGGGAATGTCCGAATTGTTAAATGCTCTCCCACCTTGTGTTAATTGCTTTCATTTTGACTCCCTTTGTGATAACCACGCCCCGTGGTGGAGCACGTGCCAGGAGCAAATGTGCCCCCACCTTCGTAAGAACCCACCCCTTTGAGATAGCGAAAAGGGAAATTCATCTGTACAGAAAAAAGGGAATCTATGTAATCCGACAAAGAGGTGGGCCCCACGAGGAGAAGAGTCGAAAGGGGGCAAGACGAAAAAAACGCAGAGATGGAAGCTCTAATGACCACAGAGAAAACACAAAACGTGAGGGGGAATCCACGCCTATTCAGGAGGACCGCGTGAAGAGGCATGCCGTGAGGAAGGACCACAAACGCAGGCACTCTTCTAATGTGCCTAGTATTTTAAACAGAAGGAGAAACAAAAAATATACTAAGGAGGAAGTGAAAGCGGAGAAGGAAAGACAGTTGAAGGATAAGTTAACGAGGAGGAAAATTTCCCAGGGAATTCTAAAAAAGGGGAAAAGGCGGGGTAGAAGGATCAACGACGAAGATGATGGTGAGGAGGTGGAGAGGAGAACAGACTTGACCACTGGCACGAGGGGGGATTCGCCAAATGAGGGGAAAGCAGATCGGGGAGAAACAAATGAGGGCTCCGTCAGTGGAAGACGCAACCGAGGTGGAAGGAGAACCAACCGCGGGAGACGGATCCCGTCGCACAAGGAGCAGAAAATCCTGGACATGTTCCAAAATGACCTGAACGAGTCCATCGAAAGGTTAAATAAGAAGACGAGAAAATATGAACTGTGCAGGCAGAATGAGAAGTTGAAAAGCGCAATGCAGAGCAATGAAATAATGCGCAAGGTGTTAGCGGCGGACAAGTCTGCAGAAGGGAGGAGCAGAAGTAGAAGTGGAGGTAGGGAGCGGAAAGAAGGGACAGAACCCACAGGACCCAGATGGACTCCTCACAGTGCAGATGCCCCTCAGATGAACCGGCGCGTCCGCAAATATGTGGACGACATTAGCGATCACGCAGGTAGGGGACAGACTAAACATTCAGATGAAAGGACCAAAAAGGAGAGCAATGAGGAGGAGAAAGTGGAACTGTATTCATCACCTTGTCGAAAGGGAAAAACCAAGAAAGGGGATACACACAGGAAGGAAAAAAAGACAATTTTGGAAGAAACAAAGATGACGAAGTTGAGACAAAGGAACCGAAAAAGCCACACCCAGGAAGACGACACTGATAAAAACGGAAAAACAAAGGAGAAGAATCACACCGATCAAGTCGAAGGAGACAACTCAAAGCAAACAAAAGTTACTATTAAAATGGGAAAGAGCTTAGACCCCTTTAGAAGAAAAATTCACATCGATTACGACAACTGCGCTCTCAGCGATGGGGCGCGTAAGCGACTATCCAAATTTAGCAGCATCATCGATTTGAATGCAAGCGGAGGGGGGGAAAAGCACGACACGAAGGGGGGCTCGACGGAGGGGGTGACCAACGCGGAAACGAACGGGACGACAGACAGGGGCGCGAAGGGAGGGACAAATTCCACGACGGAGGAGTACCACACCTTTGCAGACCTAGGCATGTGTGACCACTTCCTCAATGTCTACTTAAAATACAACGGCATTGAAAAACCGACGGAGTACCAGGCCAAGTTCATCCCGCTTCTTATTTTTTTCATGAACAATGGGTATAGCGACTGGAGGAATTGCTTGGGGGGGAGCGGAAAGATGGAGGGAGCAGCCACCTTGGGAGGAGCCTCCACCCAGAGGACCCCATCAACCATGTCAACCCCGCTAACCTCGCTAATCGCGCCGACCGGTTCACTGGCCCCCCTGGGAGACTCCCGAAGAAGCGCCTATCCCCCCGTTGAACGCATAATCTACGTAAACAAGTACAACGAGCGGAGTGGCAAACTGGTTAGGACGTTCTTCCTGCACTGCCCCACGGGGACGGGAAAGACCTTCATGTATGTCCTTCCGCTCTTCCAGCACATTACGAATGTGTGTTTTGGCGTCACCCCGCGTTTGGGAGGAGCTCAAGGGGGGAAGGCAACGAAAGAGGGGAAAGCGAAAAAAGAGAGGAACCCCGTAGGTGTGAGCGCTGATTCAGAAGTGACTTCCGATAGGACGGTAGCATCGTCCTTCGCAACAACCTCGTATCGTGGCACCCCCCAGGACGGGGAAACCTTTTACGTAAGGAAGGAAATTAACGGGGACGTGACTTCCTTCCTCTGTTCCAACGTTAAGCAGGAGCAGCAGCATTTTGTCAAGCAAAATAGGAGCAACTTAGCCGCATGGGTGGACGCCTTAACGAGGACGGACCCCCCCGAAGAGGTGAAACGACACACCTGTAATGACCACATGGAGAGAAAAAAAAAAAACCTCTCGGATAAGCCCCCCAAAAATGACGTCCTAATCGTTACGTACAACAAGGAGCTAGCCGTTCAGATATATCGCCTATGTAAAGATTTAATCGATTCGTTTTTCAAATCATTCAAGTCGAAATTCTTCGATTTTAACGATTCCCTGGTGTGGTCTCACCTACCCTCCGTAGACCCACAAAGGAAGACCCTACTGGAGCGCCTGAATGTGAGCTTCAAAAAGGGGAAGAACTTAAATGTGTATTTGCTAATCGGGGGGAACAACATTAAATACCAGCTGAAGGGGTTGAAGAAGTCGAAGAGGTCAAACCGGCTTAAGGGGCCCCCATCCGAGGAACACTCGCCCGCAATACAGGAAGACCACATCGAGCACGTCAACATCTACGTTGGCACACCTGGCAGGTTAGAAAGGCTAATCAACGAAAGGCAAATCATTAACCTTGATACAATCTCAACCGTCGTACTGGATGAGTATGATTTTTTCTTTAATTCTTATGGGAAGGGTAGTGAAGAGACAAAGACAGACAAACCGCAAGTGGAAAATGAATTTTTCTCCAAAATATTAAGAAGCATATATGGTACTACGAAGAAGGGGCAGCCCGGGAGGGGCCCTCTCCCTCCGTGGACTTCCCTCACGAATGTCATCTGCTGCAGCGCAACTCCCGCGGTGTATTCGTACTTGACGTTCACGCGGCATATCATTACGACCAACTTCCTGCGCCACCTCCATGGGGGGAAAGAACCAGCTTCGGAGAAGGAAACAGCTGTGGAAAGGGAGGCAGGTGTGGAAAAGGAGGCAGGTGTGGAAAAGGAGGCAGGTGTGGAAAGGGAGGCAGGTGTGGAAAAGGAGGCAGGTGTGGAAAAGGAGGCAGGTGGGGAAAAGGAGGCAGGTGTGGAAAAGGAGACAACTGCGGAGGGAGAAGCACCCGGGGGAGGGCACTCAAGTGGGAAAAGCTTCCTAAGGGGGAATCGCCCCCCCATTGACCGCCAACTGGAGCAAAGTATGCTAAACGAGTTGTTCAATCTGAAGGAGTTCGGCAAAATTCCAGACAATCTGATTCACCTAAATTACACTTACGACAGGAGGAACCGAGAATGGAACAACAGCGCCACAATGAACTTCCTAAATGTACTGTTTTCTAACCCCCTGAGGAAGAACGTCCTGGTGTTTTGCAATACAAAGGTGAGGGTGCAGAAGTTTCGTCTGTTTGTTCGTTTGTTTTTGCATATGTATGTGTCTGTGATTGTGCATATATGTCTTTGCGTGCATGTTTGCAGAGGGCAGTGCCCCCTCTACTTCGATGGATCCTGTTTGGACCGAACCATCTTAGCGTCGGAGGCATCGCACCGTTGATGTGTCACCGGGGGAAGATAGTGTCACCACTGCGCGCACGTGGTGTCTGGCCCACCACACCGCTTCGCTGTTTTACCGCTTCGCCGCTTCACTGCTTCACCGCCTCCCCCACCGCAGAAACGCGTCATGGATCTGTGGAGCCTCTTCCGAAACCGATTCGACGTGGACATCCAGACCATCTTCGCAGAGAAAAACAAAAAAAGGAAAAAGATATTCACAGATATTAACTATGCCAATTTTTTTAAAAATGACTTAGTGGACTACAAAAATCTGAAGAAGTACGTCAATTTTTTGTTTCTCTCCACAAACTTGCTCTACCGGGGGATCAACTGCATGGGGTTCACCACCATCGTGAACTTTGACATGCCTTCAGGTGAGCGTCTCTAAGGATGCAGGCGCCATGGAGGAAGCTTCTATGTCGGTGCATCTGTCTGCACATCTATACACACGGTCGCATTACAGACGATTTCGCGGCATCCCCGCTGTCCCCCTCGCGTAGGCCCCACCGAATACGTCCACAGGTGCGGAAGAATAGGCAGGATCAACAACAAGGGAATGATTATTAACATTTTTGAGAGAAGCTTCCGCCGCACATACAGGCGAAGGATCTTTTCCAAGCTGAGCATCCAGCCCTACGACGTCGACTGCTACATGAACAATTTGTTCACGCTGGGGGGGGAGCGACTTCAGCGCGACGTCGGCAAAGAGATTGGCGAAGTTGGCGGAATTGGCGGAATTGGCCAAGTTGACTCCGAAGCGGGCTCCGTGACTCACTCCACGGCTCGCCCCAATGCTAGCGACAACACGGGGGATCCGCCTCCGCACAGCGAGCGCAGCACCTGAGGGGAACCGCGCGCAACGGAAAGGGTGTCAACAAGAGCGTCCAGTCGCAGAAAGAGGCAACATAATCCCCTGTGTCGAGTTTGCCTTTGTTTTTTTTTTTTTATCCTTTTTTTCGTATTTTTCGTATTTCTCGAATTTTTCGCATTTTTCGCATTTTTCGCATTTTTCGCATTTCTCGAATTTTTCGCATTTTTCGCATTTTTCGCATTTTTCGCATTTTTCCCATTTTTCGCTCTTTCCTTCCAATTACTCCCTCCATCCGGTGAGTATCCAAAAAAGGGGTGCTCTGTAGAGACTCCTAGTTTGTTCCTCCCACGCCATTCTGCACGTCAAGCGAAGTGGAATTTTTTTTTCCTTCCGATGATCCAGTGCCCCATAGTGCATACATTTGAGCGCAACTTTTTTTTGGGTAGCTGGATTATACTACACCACTGTTTTGCCGTTTCCTGCACATCCTTTCATCTCTCTCCCCCCCGCCGCCAACACCACGTTGTATAATTTCCCCCGATGAATTGGGCGTTCCTGTTTTATGGCAAACCCTGCAGCGGGAAGGACACCTTCATAAATTCACTCTTAAGGAAGAGGAAACAGCTGGAGTTGTTCCTCTACCTTCTTAGACATTTGGTAGACAATAATGAGTCTTATGTGCGTCTAAAGGAGAAGATATTTTTTATCCAACTGATTAAATATTACTATGGGGTTCGCAATCGGAAGAGGAAGGTTTCGATATCTTCCGGTTATGAGGGGGAGACTGATCGGACAGTGTCCTTCCCCTTTTTGGTTCAACTAACGAGGCATCTCCTTCACATTTGGAGGATCTCTGGGTCGATCCCCCATGCGGGCTTTAAAAGGGGAACGAAAAGGGCTAAAAATGGAAAGGCAGAGGAACAACTCCTACGTGGAGCTCCCCCAAGAGAAACCACCCGTCAAGTTCACCCAACCCTGCGCAAAGCCCCCCAAGGGAACCCTATCAGCAGGAGGAGTGACCTCCCAAACCAGTCAAGCAGCTTCCACCTGATTTGCTACTTGTACAAACAGAAAGATCAATGGATGGGTTATTATCGTTCCTACTTACGTAGAAATAAAATAAAAATTTTTCACTTATCGCTCGATTTTATAGAGAAACAGTTATATCGTGAAGGCCCACCCGAAGTGACCTCCTTCTTATGTCCAGCGAAAGTCCGTCAAGGAAAACTTCATCTGTTACTGAACAGAAGGTACACCGTTTATGGGAGGGAGAAACATGATTGGGGGGTTTACTACCCTATCGTGAAGAAGACCACAATCAAGGGGGGAGACATTATGCTGATCGGGGGGGACAGCGGCACGAACAGCGAGAAAGTAGCGAACATAGCAAAGGGAGCAAGCGGGACGTACATCGCCAAAGTAGCGAAGAGAGCAAAAAAACCGACGTGTGCTAACCAAGTTAAGTACTGGAGGACGGCCAGACGCATTGCCTACGCCTACTGTGCATCCCTAATGCAGGCGGAGAATCAGCGGAGTAGTAGCAGCCCCCGCGGGGAAATCGCTGAGCATACCTTTATCCTCCTCAACGACACATTCCACCTCCCCTCAATGAGGAAAAAGTACTACCTTCTCTGCAGGAAGTGTAAGGACATGCCACTATAAACTATATATATATGTGTGAACTTATGAGCGGGGAGAACTGACCTGTCCCGCTACTCCTCCTTCACGCGTTCGCCTAACGAGGAAGCGAACAGAGACACTAATGAGATAATTATTCACCAAACTTACCTCCAAACAAACAACTAATCCCCCCGTTCGCAGACCACTTCAAATACGCGCAGATTTACCTAAACGCGCCCCTCAACATGTGTTTAGAACGAAACCGACGGAGGAAAAAATTCAAGCCCATAGCAAACAAGACGATTGTGCGGAACCACTTTTATCACCAGAAATATGCCGTGCGGTTTAGAGGAGAAAGTCAGACGAGATCACCCAACGGGGTTACTGTCGTACCTGGGGGTACCAAGTGGCAGAAGAAGGTTCTCTCCATTCAGGTGGACTCCTCAGTTCCGGAAAAGGTTTGCCCCGTGGATGCGCGTGTTAGCGGATAGATTTGTCTTCATATGATCGCATAGAGACTTCACGACTACCCACACGCATCCACCTCCGCGCCGTGGAAAACACCTCTGTGCATTTCCATCACCCAAACCAGCTTACAGAAGCACTGCGATTCATCTATTGCCATTTGGACGAATTGAGAAATGAATCAAGGGGAAACCAGACTCGCAAAGTGCAGGAAATAAAGCGGGATAATCTTCCAAACCGCCTGGATGTAAGGACGTCTATATTGCCATTCATATTTGTTCATCGTTGACATGTTGAGGAAGTTTTCCTCCCCAGGTGAAGAATCACCCAAACAGGGGAGGCAAACACGTATCGCCAGGCAGTGTGTCCAATTGTTGAAAGTTCCACCAGGCGAATCACAGTGGAGATGTCCCAATTTGTCCATTTGCCTCCACGCAGATGTTAAACCTCATGATTAACAAAATAATTCACGAGAAGGTGAAGTCCCTCCCGAATGGTATCACCCAGTTGGCAGTCAGCCACACAGAAGCGTGACATGCAGATGGGGGCCAACCCATTGGCGCTCAAAATTGTAAAAACCTTCCATCGACGTAGTAGTAGAGAAGAGCAATTTTATCTCCTTCCACTTCTTTTTTAGAACGGAAGAATGAATGTGCCAAGAAATTCCGCGTAATTAAACTGAGGCTGTTAAGAGGTATGATCAGTCGCGGGTACACTTATCCTCTCATCGCATCGTCCGTGTGATGTGAGATGTTTTTTTTTTTTTTTCCACTTTGTGCTTTCCCCTTGTTTGCAGAATGCAGGGATGGTAAGGATTATATCATGGAGGACCTCGATGATATGTTTGTCGTGGAGTAGACAGTATGGGGTGTCTTTGCATCATAACGTGGCCATTCTGTTGATTCCCCTCCGGGTGAATTTTCCCCCCTCGGAAGCGCTTCGAAGCGAAAAAAAAACACTTCATACAGGGACGCACTAAGTCTAATAAATCACGAAAAAAAGAATTGCGAAGATAAAAAGGGAAACGAAATAATTTCATTTCCTTTACTCATAAACAAGAGATTTTTTTTTTTT